>NC_056737.1:502455645-502493145 GCF_019279795.1 Protopterus annectens
AACACTTCTGTAGGGAAGAAAAAGAATGATGTGTACATTTATCAAGTGCTGGGGGGCAGCATTTTTAAAGATGTGCCCATTTTTTAGATGCCAGGTGGGTTGAGGGGCAGTAAAAAGAGCTGGTGAGTTCAAAATTGAATTTTCTGGCTACATCCTTGCTTTTATCTCCAAATATTTCCTGAGGTTGTATAAAAGATTTCCCCATTGAAAAGCAGCACTTTAAACGTGGCATGATAAAATATTAAAAATGTAAGTCGCTGATTCTTACAGAGCATTATAATTGGTCTGACCTAGTCATGCTTCCTCCTAGTTTGGGAGGAAAAGTCCATCCATAATAAATATTTGAGTCAGTACATAGTTTGCATTAGAACTACAAAACGTCCCCCTGTATGAGTACAAACAGAAATGAGGTATTCATTTGTAATGGTGGCTTTATAAGTGCCACAGATACTAGAACAAATGGTCTATGAGCTCTCTCTGTTGTGAAAGAATCTTTGCCTAGACCAGACCACTGAACAATTAAGGTCCAGACAAACATTAAACAGTCTACAGCCTCTAACATTTCTGGTATGCCAAGAAGCCATTCTTCTTTTCATCACACTGTCTTCGGAATCCACTGTTCTTTCTTCTATTTGCTCAAAATTTGCTTCCAAACACATTACATTGTTTTTAGTGTACTTCCTTATCTATTTGCAGTGCTTGAATAATATCCTAATGTTCTGTAAGAACCACAGTCTTGTTACTGTCCGTGCCATAAGTCTTCAAGTCTTGTTTTCATTTTCAGGATCTGAATGAGGCTAGTACAGTTTTGTTTAAGTTGCTGCTCTTGAATGATTCCTTCCAGTTATTTGAAAAACTTGGTTATGGATATCTTGTCCACAGCTGTAATATTTTTGTTGCCACTTTCTTTTAAACATTTTGCTACTTATCATTCAGATGAAGCACTGTTGACTTATGCAACCTAGAAAAAGGGTAATCTTATTATCCTCCTGATTTGCAAAAGCATGTACACTAAAAAGCCCAACAAAAGAAGTTCTAGGAGCCATGAAATATTTTCATTGCTGTTGCTTTAAGGCTATGATAAAAATATATTCTTTTTTTTTTTTTCAAACTGGAGATGTTAAAGTAGCTCGCATGAAGTATGATATATGCAGATATATTAGCCAGGCCCCCCAAAGTACCAGACCTTGTTAACATTCATACATGGACACAAGCTAGAAATTCAAAGTAACAATGCACTTGAAAAAAAAATGTTGAGCTGCTTTTGTATAATTCGATGTATAAAAAAAGATGAACAAAGAATTAGATTATTATTTAGAGTAGCCAACAGTGTATTTATGTTTTCCATTCACCTGTTATCTTGGTAAGGCCTCAAGATAGAAGTGCCTTTTTTCAGGAGTGACCCCAGATCACTGATTAAACAAGCAGTACACAAGGGGGACTGAGTGACTGAAAGCCAAAAGTACAATTTGAATTTCATTTGTAGGTCATATCTTTAAATCTTCTAAAGAATTGTAACAGCTGTAGAATCCAGAGACATTTAATTAGTCACTCTTCCTAAACAGTGCCATTTTAGTATACTTCCAGGTACATTACAATCAGTTGACCAAAGTGCTAATAAGTGTGAAAGAAGGCCATATGTTTTCAAAGTGTGCACGGGAAAGTAAAAAAAAATAAGCAGGATAATGAACAAAAGAAAGAAAGAAAGAAAGAAAGAGCAGAGAGAGTGACTAAAAGGGTTCAAAGACCGACAACAGTTCCAATGTAATAAAATGCTTGAAAATGAAGGTAATGGAAAAAGAGATATAGAAAAGTGAGACAAAGAAAGGGGATGTTCAAGATAAAGGATTAGTTTGTGGGCATCTGCAAAATGAAAGTTATGTATGTACCATAGGGTTAGACCAATGTTGTCTGATTTTAGTCAAGTTCAGACTTACAGGTTGTCAGATCTGATGGGATCTTTCCTTGGTGACGACTTCAAAGCTTCTTCAGATCCAGAGTTCTGACTCCTCCCCTACCCATAATTCCATAGACTCTGCCTTAGATGCTCAGCTTGAATCTGCACCCCAAGTTTTGTGATATATGAGAAACATGCTACACAAAAGGAACCATTCTAAGAATGCACTCCTATGTTAGAAGGTCACAAGCTGTTGAGGAATAGTGGGTACCAGTCTCACATGACTGTATACAGACAGGAAATAAAAGTCCAGTCAATCATCTCAAGGCCACAGATGGAAATTTGGAAGGGGGTAGAAGGGAGGGAGTTTGAACCAGAAAAAAAATCAGACAACATGGATCTTTTGTACCCAATGCTGTCTGTTTTTGTCCATTTCAAACATATAGGACAGAATCCCAAGCTGTCATATTGGGTAGCATCAAGGAAGGGCATTCCTGAGTATAGTGGAACCAAAAGAGGAATGTGATCTGGATTGAATGTCCAGTTTATAGTGACACAGAAAGGTGTGTATCGTAGCCTAGGAAGCCTCCGCACAAGTGTCATAAATGCATAGTCCTCTGTTAAAGGCTGTCGAAGTACAAAATGTCCTAACGGAATGGGCTTTTAGTTTACCCAATAAGGGGAAATTCTTCTCATTACAGACAAAGGAGATGCACTCTGACAGCCATCTGGACAAAGTAACCTTAGTAGCTGCCTTCCCTAACTTCAGTTTAGAAAATGAAATGAATAACTAATCCTCTTTTCTGAATTGTTTTGGCCGGTGGATAAAGAATCTGAGCTGCTTGTATACATCTAACATATACAGCAACCATTCTCCTTTGTTCAACTACCTGGGAAAAACACAGGCAAGTTTACGGACTGATTTAGATTAACTTCAGATGCCATCTTAGGGATAAAGGAAGTGTTAGTTCTAAGGGAAAATTTATCTTTGTGAAACACTAGATATGGAGACTTACATGAAAAGGCCTGATTTATCTGGCAGATGTCAATGCCACTAAGAAAATTGCTGTGGTAGCAGGTTCAAATGGAGCCTTCTTCAGAGCTTATAACATAATGATGATGTCCCAAGGAGGGGCTGGGTCTCTAATAGGAGGTCTTAATAGGCAGGCTCCTTTCAGTGAAGCTACTGGAAGTAATTTTCATCGAACATGACAATTTTAAATTGCAGCCAACTGTACCTTGATGGTAGCAAAGCTAGAACCTTTATCAAGGAGATCAGATAAGAATTCTGATATGGATAGAACAGGTTCTGAAAACGGATCAAGGCCTTTAAAGTAGGCCCAAATCAAGAATCTCTTCCACTTATACAGGTACATTTTTCTAGTGGATGGTTTCTGAGATGCAGAAAGAATGTCAAAAACTGCAGGGGGAAGACCTTGCATCTTTGACTATGGATAAAACTGGAGGAAGTGGTTAAAGTCATGGACTTCTGCTCTGGAGGAGGCAGTCTTGATGGGTTGGTCAGTAGGGTTGGATAATGATTCTATATCCAAGGGGGATATACAAGAAGAGGCCATAGATAGAGAAACCATGTCTGCTGGGGCTAAAAAAGGGCCAATGAGGATCACATCCTGGTCTTGCACTGTCTTTCTTTCTATATGAATTTGCTCATGGCAACGGAGGAAAGGCATACAGGAGGTCTGGGGGCAATTGAGGACCACAGCATCCCTCAGTGATTGTCCCTGTGGCAGGATAAGGGAAAAACGGATCTACTTTACATGGTCGATATTTCAGAAAGTCGACTTTCATATGCCTGAGACCATATGATCGACTTTCAGAATACTAACCATGTAAAATAAACATAAAAACAACAAACACTTACCTTAAACTATTAGCAGGGGGGCTATGCCCCCCTGCACCCCCTGTGGGGGACTCCACCCCCAACCCCTGTAACTTTAATATACCAACTCCAAGATCACACTACAGTGCGGAAGTGGGAAATTTTTCCATTCTGCACTGTGCGGATATAGCAGTTCCCCATGGTCAGCTTTTCAAGTAGATCATATGGTCTCGGCCATATGAAAGTCAACTTTATGAAAAGTCAACCATGTGAAGGGGACCCAGGAAAAACACATGCTGCATTTGTTGTTTAGTTAGAATGCAAAAAAGGTTGCAGTGAGGTTGGCCCCAGGAAGTGGATATTAAATGTATCACTGTAGGATTGAGGGATCACTAGTGAGGCATCAGGACTGTTATGCTTAATTTGTCTGCTAGTAGACTGGACAACCCCAGAATGAGCATTGCTATCAGAAATCACTGTGAAGACATAGCCCACTGTCAGACTCTCATGGCGTCTCAACAAAGATTAAGAACGTGTTCTCCCTTACTTGTTGATGTACCATGCTTACCACTGCCTTGATATCCATCTGCATGGAAATCACACCCTTGGGGAGGAGATCCTGAAATGCCTGTGACACTAGAACGACTGCTCAACTCCGAGCTCTAGTGATGACTACATACCATGGACTATTCTCCCTTTGAAATTACCCCCCCAACACACACCCTAGATAGGGGGCATTTATGATCACTGTTGCAATTGACAAGTCTGACTGGAAAGGGAGACCCTCAGTTACAGTAAGGGACATTATTCACCAAGCGATGTTTTTTGCAGGCCTGTGTAATTCAGATTTTGAATTTAAAGTGGGAATGGACCGAGGCGACTGTACTGCTAAAGTCCACTGCAAATACTACAGGAGTACTCTCATGTAGTATCTGACTAAAGGGACAATTAGTACTGTGATGTCATGAGGCCTAAGAGAGACAGCACTAACTTTGCTGGTGGTGATGGGTGAAGCAGTATTTTAAATGCCATCAAAGTGACAGAACTCTGGGGTGGGGAAGGCTAACTATTTGAAGTTTGGTGTGTAGGTGGCATCCTATAAATTCTATACCATTAAGAAGGTCCATCACCCTGGGAGTTTTGGAAAGTCCTCTGTGATTTGTGGAATTAC
Source organism: Protopterus annectens (assembly GCF_019279795.1). Lineage (NCBI taxonomy): Eukaryota > Metazoa > Chordata > Ceratodontiformes > Protopteridae > Protopterus > Protopterus annectens. The sequence continues at coordinate 502,460,554 of NC_056737.1, forward strand.
ATCATGTTCCCTGATTTCTGGTTCCTAGAAAAAGTTCTTTGCGGGTTAAAGAAGTGTAGTCCCACTACAGACAGAGTCTTAGCATCCTGTTGACTCCTGGTGAGTGTGCCTTTAACTTTAGGTCCAAACAAGGTGTTACCAACATAAGGGGAATTTGCAAAGGACGATTTAAAGCCTTCTGCAAAGTCACAAAGGTGCATCCAGGCAAGGCAACTCATGGTTATGCCGGTGCCTGCTGCTCTAGCCATGCCATCAGCTGCATTAAAGAGTAAATGCATAACCACATTTGAGGAGGATTAGAGGGTGGAAAGCTGGGAGTCTTCTGTTTTCTGAACATCTACAGGTAATACCTTGAGAGGGACTTGGTGATCTCCTAGGTCAAGTCTCTCTGGAATCTTGTTAAATGAGTCATATAGTTCAGAGATATAGGGGCAAAAGTCACTGATGCATACACCTGCTTCCCAAATCTATCCATCACACTAACTTCTCTGTTAGGAGGATGAATAGATTACCTTTCTTCTGATAGTTTTTTGGTGGCTACTGCCACTGCTACAGCATCTACTGATGGACCCTTAATCCAGTGTTTCCTAGCCTTAGGTGCAGCCAAGATTCAATACTTTTTTGAGGGATGCGCTCCAAGACATCAGGGTCCTTCCATGACCATTGAGCCATAAGGTCGATAAGTGGGTCAACAGGAAGTACCACCCAGGATGATGCTGTTCCAAAACCAAAGCCTCCAAGAATACTGACTCATCCGGTGAAGGGTCTTGGGATGACCAACCTCCTCTCTGCTTCACCGAAGGTGACATCGTCTTCCAAGTCAGTGTCTTCAGTGAAAGACTCTGGGGAAGAGTCTAAGTGCTTATATTTGCACATCCATTTTCTGGGGACACCTTCTGGGGGAGCAAAAGAAAAATTGGAATCGGACGGGGAAATGACAAAGCAGACTTCCTCAAAAGCCCTTGGGAATAGCTGTCCTTATCTGACAAGATGATGAGGACAAGAAGCAGACCCCCATCTGAGTTTTCAGTGGCACCGAGTTGGATGAAGGCACCTTTTCTATGGAACTTGTCAAGACCCTTTCAAAGGCATTGAAGGCAGAAGCTGCCACCAGCACCAAGGACTCCCTCTGATCAGAGAAAGGAAGAGAACCCTCACCACTGATAATCCCCAGCTCTGAGAATCTTGTTGTCAATTCACACTCAGAACTCAGCATCAAAGCTTCGGCACAAAGTCTCACATTGCTCTGAAGCCAACAGTGTCAAAAAGAGAGGGAAGCAGTTGGTGTTGAAGCTGTGAGAAGCTTTGTTACCGACAAAGATGGTCTAGTTCCAGTCGGATCCATAAATACCGGACCAGAAGGGCAGGTTGGTACAGATTCTAGTACAGAAGGGGTAAGATGGTCAAGAACTGGGTACCTTTCCAGGAGATGGCACAGAGATAACCGGTGTTTTCAAATACCTCCTCATCTCCCTATCAACATTGAGCTCCATGAGGCTTCCAGATGACCAAGTGGATGATGCCACTGAAGGTGGTCGGGGGTATTTTCTTTGCTGGAGGATAGGGGAATGTAATCTAGGACTCACTGGTCCCAGTAATTATCTGGCTTATGGAGAAGGTAATCAGGCCCAAGGAGTTGTCAGATCCAATCTCTGAGTGTTTTGTGGATCAGGACCGGTCCAAGTTGTCAGTTTGGGTGACCATTTTTTTAGCAGTGTTAGTGGGTGTTTTGCTCCTCTCTTTCTCCCTCTTATCCTTACTGGAGTCCTTAACTTGTTCTTGTCCCTTCAATTTAGATTGATCTTTTTGGAGGGGGGACACAGAAGAAGCCGATGGGGGTAACCCCTGTCTGTGCTGGAAGGAGCCCCTTTTAACAGAAGTTCTTCCTTCCAGTCTGAAGGGCTGTAGCACTGAAAGTGGCACAGGACTTACAGTCCACATCCAGATGTGCAGCACCCAAGCAATAAATGCATTTGGGGTGTGGATCCTGGAGTGGAAGTTTACACCCACACTCCAAGCACTTCTTGAATCCAGTGGACTCCGGCATGTTGAAGATAGCCTAGAAAAGAATGTTTGTTATACCCTAACTACAGTAACAAGACTATTACAAAAAGATACATAACTTTTTTTTTTTTTTTTACAGAAGTAATGTTAATAATAGGTAGAAAAGACCTGGAGGCCTTAACTGAACAAACTAACAAAACTAGCTGTTAATATTAAGCCTAAACTTGAGGAAAAGATAAATACAAACAGAGATAGAGAGAAAAAAAAACTCTCTCATGGTAGGACAGGAGTAGCTTGCATTTCAAAGGATACAGCAAGCTGATTGCTGAGAACTCTTTTGCATATCCATTATGTTCAAGCAGCAAATGAGATCTGAGCATCTAAGGTAGAATCTAGGGAATTATGGGAATGGGAGGAGTCAGAGCTCTGGATCCGAAGAAGCTTCTAATTCTGCGTCGAGGTCAGATCTGACAACCCATATGTTTGAAATGGATGAAAACAGACAACAGTAGATCAGGGCCAGTACTAAGCATCAGTAAGGGAGAGGAGCAGAATCATTCTATAGTACTTAACCAAGAAGATACAGATATCAGGAAGAGATAGTGGCAGTGGGTTCAAATGCAATATTATACATGCAAAAAATGATATATGTGTGTGTATGTATACGTATATATATATATATATATATATATATATATATATATATATATATCAATATATATATGGAACCACTACTAAATACTGAAAACTCACTCTACCGATGCCTAAAATCCCAAGACCAAACACCCGAAACACTACAATACCGAAAAACCAAAACTGCGAAATTCAAACTACCAAAACCTACACACAACATACACCACACACAGACACATACACACACCTTCCCCCAAAACACAAACACACAAACCTAACCTACAGACAAGTATGGGGGCTGCGCTCCCCACACCCCCCCCCACTTAAATATTCTAACTCCAAGGTCGCACTACCCAGACAAACACATGAATACACCATCACACACCTACACCCCCCTTGCGCACACACATCACACTCACAACACATACTTACACACTAAACCTCTAACCAACACAGTTAAACAGAAATACTTACCTGCCCTTCCACTATACCGCAACACCAGAAGCGCAAATTTCTAACTCCTGATAGTCAGGATTTTGAAATTCGCACTTCTGGTCTTTTGGTAGTTTGGAATTTCGGCTATATGGTCTCGAAAGTTTGAAATTCAGTATTTCAAACTTTCGAGATTATGTAGTATTCTCTCTCTCTCTCTATATATATATATATATATATATATATATATATATATATATATATATATATGGGTCCTACATAGCCGAAAATGCTACTACAATACAAAATCCCAAAACCCCATAACTGTGAAATTTAAAATCCTGAATGTACTCTACACATACAGCACACATGCACACAACTTCCCCCTACAATATATAATCCTACACTACAGATAAGCAGGGGGGCAAGCCCCCTGCACCACCCATACCCCCACTTAAATATTCTAACTCCGAGATCGCACAAACAGGCACACAAAGGAAACTCACACCCACACATTTTACAGTCCCTCACACACACGTCACAGTCACAACATACACTTACACACTAAAGCCCCTAACCAACACACTTACACATACATACTTACCTAAACTTCCACCCATCCATTCACACACCGTACCAGCAGAAGTGCTAATTCAACATCTCTGAGCTTTGGGATTTTGAATTTCACACTTCTGCGGGTTTCGGAATTTAGTGTTTTCGGCTATGTAATTTCAAAATTATGAAATTCGGAATTACATAGTGGACCTATATATATTTAATTCACTCACTGATGGAGTGTGTTGCATGGGTGGGTTATTTAGAAACGTATGTATTTTAGGTACCCCCATATATTATAGGGATCCTCATTGATGGTGTATACAGAAATTCCAGTGTAGTTATTGAAAGTTTTCCATTTAAATGCATATTGTGCACCAATGAATTCCCATCACTAACTATTCTCATAATTTCTCCTTTCAAGATTTATGTATAGTCATCTGTTGCTAACATATCTAACATCACACTGTAGTCTGCATCTAAAATAACTATTCTACGTCCCTTTTCTGCATTCTTGATTATGTCAGTATTATTTACTAATGCGTGTATAGCATCATTATGTTCACTGATTAAATTATGAAATGCCCTTTTTGTTTCATTCTATATAATTCACAGATTTGATTATCTACTGTAGTTTCAAATGCAGAAATAGTTAGACTATTTATCAGTATAAACGTATTCAGTCTCTTGTACGTACATTCTGGCATCTCATTCTTATTACCAAAAAGTACTTGCAAATTACATTTTCTGACAAACAATATGCATTCTAATAAAACTTGAGAAATATCTATTGTATCTGCTGGTATAAAAGTCAACCCTCTGTTTAGAACTGAATATTCATTTTCAGTTAACTGATACTGTGGCAAGATAAAAGCTAAATCATTAATATTTACATGTAGTACATTCATTTGCTGTCCATTTATTTTTTGGATGAAATTAAAAATAAGAGAAAAACAGATGCGAAACCTGTACTTTCAAAACAAATAGTGGGGTTAAATATGAAGGTAAAGCGATGAATAGTTTAAATGCACATTAACATATAATAGGAATACTCTAAATGTTAAAAATATAATTAAGGAACATTGATCGCTAGTTCAACAGACACCTGACTTGAAGGAAATAAGCAATAAAGGACCAAGCTTTAGCTATAGAAGATTGAATACATTAAACGACAGACTGTGTCACAAAGGTCAGGTAATATTCATTAGTATCAACAGATCTGATAAAGAAGAAACCTATGCATGTAACAAGTGTATATAGTGCAAATATATATATTTACACAAAAAATTATAGAATGTCCTGTTAGTAAAAAAGGACTTCACACTGAGATCTCATGGCACATGTAATACTAAGAATATTATTTATATGGCACAGTGCCACAAATGCGATGCATTCTATATAGGAAAGATACATTGGAAGCTTAAAGAACAAATATGTGAACATTTATCAGAAATAAAGAGGTGTGCAGAGAGAAATGTCTTATTTAAGCATATAACAATACAGATAACACACATTTTTTAATTTATAATATTACAAGTAGTATATGAACATATAAGAGGAGGGGATATTAGAAATTTAACAGAAAAAGAAGAAAGTAAATGGATCATTAGATGTAAGGTACAACAATAACCAGGTCTTAATGAAACTTTTAGCATTAAGCCTATTTCAAAAGCACTACATAACCAAATGAAATAGAAGTCTCTTGAAATGTTAATTGAATGGATTGTTTGCTAATAAAATAAGTCACATGATTTTATTAGCATATATAAGGAGGGAAGTTTTAGTTAAAGCCATTTGCCTGATGAAGCATTTTTATAGGAAAGTGTTTTTACTTTCGAGCGATTGCAATAAAGTTGGATTTTTATTGACTACTTGTGGTTTTGGACAGCTTAGTTGCACACATAATTCTCTGCACCCAGGAATCTTTTATTATGGACAGCCAGGCTGTTTGATACAGAGATAACACTCCCAGCTGCCTCCAGAAGGCAACAGTCAGGAGCGCTGATAGGGCTTGTCTGAGAATGAATCCCAGAAAACCATGGTATTTGCTGGACAGTTCTGCCACGGGGGTGGTGTCTTCCATTACATTTTCCCCATCTGCCTCTGGGAGAGCTAACTCCCCATGAGTTTGGAAAGGACTTATGGATTTATGGAACCACATCTTTCTACACCCTTGTCGATTCCAGAAATATAGTCTCCGAAAGGTAGAAAAATGCATGTCTACGGCAGACCAGGTCTTTCCTTCTTGTTCACATCTGGGGAATGTGTATTTCACTTTAAGGCCAAATAAGGAACATCCGTTAAATGAAGCACTGATGAATGAAGACTTAAAGGGCTCCACAAAGTCACATAGATGCATCAGGCATGTCTCCTAATGGCTATGCTTGAACCCAACGCCCATGAGGTACCTTCTGTTGCATGGGAGATCAGCCTCATAGATGCATTAGATATTGATAGAAGGGTGGCCAGTTATGAGGAAATTCTGTTTTGGTCCTAGGCAGACTAGGACCCAGAAAGGGATTTGGAGAGTTCTTTAGTCAAATCTCTTTGCAACCTTGTAAAATATGCCAGACAATTCACCAACCACAGGCCACAGGTCACTGAAACATCTGAAGCATAAACACACTTACCAAATCTGTCCAAGGTCCTAGACCCCCTGTTGGGGGGATGGACAGAACAGTTCTGCAATCTCTTTTTAAGTGGCCACCACCACAACCATGGCATCAACTGGGACCCCGTTGCTCCATTGTGTCCTGTCCTTGGGAGGGGCTAAAAATTTGTCTGAATGCTTAGGGATGGGCTCCGCGGTATCCAGCGAGAAATGAGATCGGTAAGTTCATCAGCCGGGGGGGTCACCAAAGAGGTACCCAGGCCAGACACGAAAATCGCCAGGAACACCAACTCCTTTTGGAAAGGGGTATCTGAAAACCAACCACGTTTTTGTTTTAAGAGCTCAAGAATGTCTCCAAATGAGATGTCTTCTGGTGGAGATCTAGGGGCCCATCCCCTTCATTGAAATCGGTGTCCCCTGTGAGATATTCATGAGGGGAATCTAAGTGTCTCCTTTTACACTTTTTCTTCTGAGGGACCTCATCAGTGGAATAATCTGGTGAGGTATCAGAAGTGATGGGGGGGAGTCCTGAGGAACTAACTGAAGACTTGAACGGGCTGGCTGTCCCAGTGAAATGGAGGAACAAGGCTCATAGAAAAGACCTAAAGGAGGTAAACTAATCTGATCCAAGAAAGGTAGAGACGTCCCTTCTCTAGGTAAAGAGAAGGCCCTCTCCACAATCTGTATGGCAGACCACTTACGGAAGACAGAAGCCAACAGTAACGGATCCATCACCTGAACCACTGCCCATGTAACCATGTAAGGATGCTACCTAAGGATGGAGTCAGACATAAGCTGTCCAGCACTTAGGCTCCAAGTGGAAGGGATGGCTCCAATGCCTTCAGAGTCAACTCTGGTCCCCTGGACCTGAAATTGATGCTTTGGTTCCAGGAGCCCCCCTGCTCTGAAAGGCTTGGAGCCGGATGATTCAGGGAAGTGACCATAGTTGAAAAACGAATTGTCTTTGGATCCAATGTGAACAACCTCCTGGGAACTTGGATATGAGGGCTCTAAAATAGCAGGTTGATTGGAGAAGAAAAAACCTAAGGGGCCATCACAGGCAGTCTCACGGATCCAATGGGAGATCGAACCAAGATTACCTCTCCGGATCTAAACTCCAAGGAATTTCCTCATCGCCCTATATACTTCAGCCTCGTTAAACTCCTGGAAACCAAAGAGAAGAGTTTATGTATGGAGATCTAGAATGCTTGTAGGGTGATTCCTGCAAGAAAGGTGAAGGGAGCCGAGACATTATCAGATCCAGTAGGTAAGAGGTGACCATATCTGAGGCTCTTTGGATTTCAGAGCAGAGGGATCCGAAGTCGTCAGATATGACTTTTTTGAAACTTTTGTTAGGTTGCTCCAAGGAAGGAGCAGAAGAAGAAGTGGGATGGCAATATCTCTTTTGACAGTCTTTGTCACTGGAAGCTGAGTTGAGCTTCACTTTGTTAGTTTTCTTTGAGGGGGGTTGAATCCCCGCTGAAGCAGAAGTGGAAGAGAGAAGGCCCTTCAATACAAATTTATGTCCGTCTGTGAGTGTTCTGGAGTTGAAACCAGCACATATGGAGCAATCTGCATCTAAATGGGCAGCGCCTAAGCAGTATACTCATTCCCTGTGGGCATCCAAATTAGGTATTTTATGCCCACAGGTTATACATTTTTTGAAGTCAGTAGGTTTATGGGCTACATTGGAGTAACTAAGAAAACAAGGCTATGGGAAAAAAAATAAACAAAGAAGTACTTTAAGTTAAGAAAGAAAAGAAAAGAAAAGTTACCAGGAAGGGTAGACAAGAAATACCCTAAAAAGAGGTAGAAAGATAGAAGAGGAATAGCAAAATATCAGCAATGGTACTAAAGAGAAATGCAGAATTATCGGTAACTACTACAAAGTAAAATTACTGTACAGGGCTATTTAATGTAAAAGGGAGGAAGGTGACAGAAAGGAATCAGTAATTAGACTTAATAGGGAATGACAAATTTAACTAAGAACTCACTATTTTAACTAAGGATTTACCAGAGCTCAAGAACAAAGGGATCTACATCTATAGCAATAAGGCAGCAAACGAGATCTGAAGTATGTTAGGTGGGCAGGGCATCATGGGTAAAGGGAGGAGCTTGAGAGTTTGGAACTGAGGATCTTGCAGAAGTGGCCGTGTCAGATCAAAGCTGGATCCAAGACCCATCAGTTGAGGAATGAATGAAAATGACATCAGATGCAGCATTTTCCATGTGAAGAAGAATAAGGCATAAAGGCATTCATATGCCCCTATAAAGTTATGTTTGTAATATGAAAAGTGATATAAATACTAAACTTACAATAAAAAAAACATTAAAAAGGCAGGATTGCCTAAACTAAAACTGAAACCTGTAGCAACTGCTACACGACAGATGAATATGTGCATTTGAGCAGAGTTCAGTCTTACCTTACCAACATGTTGTTTTAATCGGCCTTTGAATCTGAGAATTTTAAAGCGTGGCATGAAAGGTCCATCCCTCTATAGACCATATACTGATGAGAATATAAAACAACACAAAAAGTATATATGTGTGTGTGGTGATACTGAGAATGTGAATGTATAGCATTTTAAAAAAGCATTCCTAAGGCACTGTTGGAGCAAAATGTTAATGTCTGAAAAGTTTAAGGTCAAATTTATCTTTTACGGTAATCATAATCAATCTGTTTCCTAACACAGTAGAAGGCTAGAAATAAAAAAAAAAATGCTAGGTCACTAAAATTTTGTATGAAAAAAATATTTATTGCCCTGTGGAAATACCTGCTTTATAGACATTTTTAAGGCTATAGTTGTGATATGTTTTTATGTATTTTGAGGAGTGGGTTAGTTTTAGGGAGCAAGTTAAGCAAAAGTTCTTAATTATTTAAGGCATATCTCATATCAACAGGCTAAAACTATCCCTCAAAGCTGAATGATAATGTTTTCAGTGAACACTAAGTCTTGTATTCCTCAGGCTGTGGATTGCATTGCATTACTGAAACTAAGTGGAAATTCCTTAAGATTCCAAGAGCAGGATAAGTTATTTCTTACACTTATTTCATTGAAATGCACTTTTGAAATGCTTATAATTGTGCTATACAGTTGATCTACTACATTTTGCACTGTTATAAAGCTTTTTTTATTGTTTCACTGCATTTATGTACTAACTGTCCATCTCGCCTACATTCCTTACTCACGGGTTCGGAGCTGAGAATCGGCTCCGACTCGGCCAAATCTTTCTAGCACAAAGTCTCTAATTGGCTGGGCTAACCCGGTATCCCAGGGTGCACCTTGCCCTAGCCCCAGATCTTGTTTGCAATCATAACACTCATAACCCATACTCAATAAACACTGGAAGAAATCCAGCCAGATAGGGGAACAAATCACTGACCCTGAAGGGTCCACGGAGCCAAAAAGTTCTTCCAATTCCTCTAGGAAGGGGGCAGGTTGGAGGGTACGTAGGAATGTAGGTGAGATGGACCACATACATCGATCGTTATGGTGAGTACATAACTAACTGATGTTATATGGTCCTATCTCACCTACATTCCTTACTCACGGGACAGCGTCCCCAGCACCTCTATCCTGGGAGGCTCATAAGAAGATACTCCTGGGAACCGTGGAACCAAAGGAAGCCTGGCCCCTAGAAGCCACGTTCAGCTTGTAATGAGTAATAAAAGTGTTGGGAGAAGCCCAAGTTGCCGCAGCACAAATATCATCCAAGGAAAGCCTAGCATGGAAAGCTACTGACATAGACATAGCCCTGGTAGAATGAACCTTGACGGGAAAGGGTAAAGTTCTGTCTGCTGATGAGTAGATGAATGAAATACAGTCTCTGATCCATTTAGAAATACTGCACTTGGAAATAGGACAACCATCTCTGTTCTCTGAAAAGGACACAAACAATTGATCAGATTTCCTAACTTGCTTCGTCCTATGTAAATAAAATATCAGTTGTCTGTGCACATCCAAATGATGAAACCTGAACTCTGCTTTATTGGAAAAGTTCGGAAAAAAACACTGGTAGCTCAATAGATTGATGAAGATTGACAGGGGATGACACCTTTGGAAGAAAAGACGGGTTAAGCCTGAGAGAGACTCTGTCCTTGTGAAAGACCAAATATGGAGGTTTAATGGACAAGGCTTGAAGTTCTGATACCCTCCTGGCCGATGTAATGGCTATCAGAAAAGCCATCTTCCAAGATAAGAATTTTAAGTTGCAAGTGGCAGCCAGTTCAAAGGGTGGTGATGTAATAGCTCGTAGCACAAAGTTCAGGTCCCATGGCAGTACAGGCTCAGAAACTGGGGGACGAAGTAACCAAGCGCCTTTTAGAAAGGCTTTACAGAGCTTGTGACCCATAAGAGTGGGCTCATAAGATGTGTGAAAATTGGAAATTGGGGCCAACTGTACTTTAATGGTAGCGGGCGCAGAACCCTGATGGAACAACATGGCTAAAAAATCCAAGACCGACGGAATAGAGGCTGTGAAGGGATCCAACCCTTGGGCCTGAGCCCAAACAGAGAATCTTCTCCATTTGCTGGAATAAATCTTCCTGGTGGAAGACTTATGAGAAGAAGACAAGATGTGCACCACTTCATGAGAAAAGGAATGTAGCCTGACTAAGGATGGAATTGGAGCAGCCAGGCTGTCAACCTGAGGGTTCGCAGGGATGGGCGAAGTTGTCCTGACATGTGAATCAGGAGGTCCGGCACTGGGTCCAGAGTCCACGGACCATCCAGTGTGTACCGTTGAAGAAAAGGAAACCATACTTGTTGAGGCCAGTGTGGAGCAATAAGAATCATCCTGCTTCCCAAGGATATGGCTTTCTGTATCACTCTTGGCAACAGAGGAAACGGAGGAAAAGCGTAGACCAGACTGGGGGGCCAATCGTGAGCTAGAGCGTCCCAGGGAGATTCCCCCTGTGGGGGGATCAGAGTGAAGTACTTGCTGCATTTGGCATTGAGGGGGCTGGCGAAGAGATCGCAGCAAGGCTGACCCCACTTTTTGAAGATCTGAACCGCCACTCAGTTGTTCAGGGACCACTCGTAAGGCATCAGAATAGCTCTGCTTAGCCTGTCCGCTATCACGTTGGACTTCCCCGGAATGTGCGTTGCCACTAGAAACCGTTGGGAAGACACTGCCCACTGCCACACTCGCATGGCCTCTCTGCAGAGGGGATAGGATTTGGTTCCCCCCTGCTTGTTCAGGTACCACACTACGGACATGTTGTCCGAGTGAATTGCAATCGTTCCCAGAGGTAGAGAGTCCTGGAGCGCTTGCAACACCAGAAACACCGCACTCATCTCCAGAACACTGATGTGCAAATGTACCTCGTGGTCTTTCCAGGTGCCTTGGACCATCCTGCCTAGATAATGCCCCCCCACCCATCTGGGAGGCGTCCGTGGTCACCGTGGCCACTGGAGACATAGGAACCAAGCTCCTTCCTCTGTCCAGATTGGAGGAGTGTAGCCACCAGAGGAGGTCCTGTTTGCATCGCTCCGTGAGAAGTATCAAGTGGGAAAGAGGAAGCTTTTGAAAGGACCAATGAACCAAGAGGAGCCACTGTAGGATCCGCATGTGTAACCTGGCCAGAGGTACCAGCATGATGGTGGAGGCCATGGATCCCAAGAGCTGGAGAACTAACCTGGCCTGAACTTTTCTGAGGGGCAACAGTGCGTGGATCTGAGACTGCAACACCCTTATCCTGTCCTGTGGCAGAAAGGCGCGCATTTGAATACAGTCAAGCTCTGCGCCTATAAAAACAACACGCTGTGAGGGCTGCAAGGCAGACTTTTCCCAGTTCAAAGTAATTCCTAGACGTTGGCAAAGTGAAATAGTCGTCTCCCTGGCTTGAACGAGCAGATGCCTGGTGGGGGTGGCGAGAAGCCAGTCGTCCAGATACGGAAACACCTGGAATCCTAGACGTCTCAGGTGAGCGGTCACCACTGCCAAACACTTGGTAAACACCCTGGGGGCTGTGGTGAGACCAAAGGGCAGGGCACGAAACTGGAAGTGACTGGCTCCTAGCCTGAAGCGTAAATGAATCCTGGAGCTGCCTTTTCCATTTTGATGTGGTAGTAGGCATCCTTGAGATCGATGGAGCACATCCATACTCCTTTCTCCAGCAGTGGAAAAATGGACTGAAGTGTGACCATTCGGAACTTGGACTTCAGAACGTAGAGATTCAGTCGACTGGGAACCAGAATGGGTCTCAGGTCCCCTGTTCTTTTTGGCACCAAAAAGAGTCGTGAGTAAGTTCCTGATCCGACATGGTCTGAGGGGACTGGATGGATGACTCCCTTTCTTAGCAGCTTTGCCACTTCTAGTGCTGCTTGATCCCGTTGACTGGGTGGGATGTCCGTGATCCTTCTGACTGGAGGGGGTGTCGACACAAAGGGAATAGTGTAACCTCCGGTAACTATTCGAAGCACCCAACGATCCTGGGTGATGCTCTCCCAGGCTTCCGGATGCAATGAAATTCGGCCCCCAACTGGCTCCGGAATAGCACAGTCGGGCAACACCTCAGGAACGCTGGAAGGAAGAACCACGAAAGGAACTGTGGTCTCCCGAGTTGCGGGGGCCCCCTCTGCCTCCAGGATGGCGTCTTCCAGAATAATCCCCCCCCCCCTCTGCTTCTGGAGGGGGACTCACCTTGAGCCATGGGAAAGGACCTCTGAGACTTTTTGAACCACATTTTCCCTCCTCTCTAAGCCTTGGGATAAGGCCTAGAAGGGAGAGAAAAATGGGCCCCTACGGCAGATAGGGTCTTTCCCTCCTGTTCGCATCTGGTGAGAGTGTCTTTCACTTTGGGTCCAAAGAGAAAGGACCCATCAAAGGGTGCGTCAGTGAAGGAAGACTTAAAGGCCTCCGCGAAATGACACAGGCACATCCAGGCTTGCCTTCTGAGAGCTACGCCTGAGCTAGCTGCCCTACTTGCCCCTTCAGCTGCATAAGATATGAGCCTCATGGACGAGTTGACAATGGAACCTAGGGTAGACAACCAGGCGTTAACAGTCTGCGCTACCGCCTCAGGCATGTTACCTGTCAGAGTATCTCCTAGCTCCTTCAGGAGATCTCTCTGGAGCAGAGTGAAATGACAGAGGTAATTCAACGACCGTAAGGTGAAGGTCGCCGAAGACAGGGTATGCTTCCCATACCAGTCCATACTCCTGGACTCCTTGTTAGGATGGTGGACTGAAGAAGAAGCTTCTGCAACTTCCTGCTGAGTGGCTACCGCCACCACCAAGGCATCTACCGAAACCCCTTTGGTAAGAAACTCTTTGCCCAGGGGAGCAGACAAGAACTTGTTTGGACGTCTGGGCACCGGTTCCACGGAATCAGGGTTCTCCCATACCCTTCGACAAATCAAGTCCAGGAGTTCGTCGAAGGGTGGAGACACCCAGGAGGCAGAGGGTTGAGCTCCAAAGGCCTTGAGGAATATCGACTCTTCCTCAGTGGGGGTTTTAGAGGGCCAGTCGCCTCTCTGTCTCAAAATCTCCAGGATGTCGGAGAAAGAGACATCGGAGGACGACTTGGGGGACCCCTCTGATTCCTCGAGGTCGGTATCGGAAGTGAGTGACTTGTCCTGGGAGTCTATGTGCTTCCTCTTGCACAACTTCTTACTGGGAGGCTCCTCAGGTACCGACTCTGAGGGGCCCTCAGAAAGTAGGGGACCGCTCAAGGGGGTATCCCCAGACCTTTGGGCTCCACCGTCCTTGGAGAGGGGGGCATCAGAGGCTCTAGCCAGGGTGTAAGGGGACTGAGTGACCGATCCAGGTGATGTACCTGACAACCTGGCCAGGGCACTCCTCATGGCCTCAAAGGCTGGTCCCCCCGGATCAGAGGACCGACCAGTCTCCGAGACCACGATTGGAGTCGAGATTCCCTGAGCCGAAGCACTGAGAGGGAGGCTCGGAACTGACAGGAGTCCCAAGGCATCCCCCTCGGATCCGACTGAGGAAACCCGAGTGCCGAAACCAGAGGACGGAGCCGACCTGGTAGGAGCCGAAGCCGGCTCCGAAAGACTCGCCTGGGGTACTGGAGCCGACACCAGAACATCACTCGGTGCAGGGCACTCCAGCTCCGACGACACATGGGTGTTCAGAGGAGGAATCATCGATACAAGCATGGGAACTGGCTCCGGAGCCGACTGGGTCGGATCCGAAAACAGTTTTGCTAACACCGGCGACTGTAGGAGCCGCTGAACTACCCTATCCACATCCAAATCAGACAGCCTAGAGGATTTGGAAGAAATAGAAGGAGATCTAGATCTCCCGACTGGAGACTCATGCTTGACACTGGGTGACCTGCTCCGAAGAGGTTCCAATAATATCGGAGCCGAGTTCGACCCCAGTACAACAGATACCTCCTGCGGCCCCAAGGACAGTGGAGCCGAGGAGGTAGTATCCATTTCCAAGTCCTTCACCTTCAGCCCCGAGGACAGTGGAGCCGAGGAGGAAGTATCCAATTTACAGACCTTCTCCGATGGCTCCGAAGAAGCAGACGGAGCCAGAGATCTTTTCTTGGCCTTAGGAGGCTTAGACTTGGTACTAGAAGATGGGGACGACTCCAAGGCCTCTTCAAAGGAGGGCTTGATCAGACCCTTCAAAATCAGTTTGTTTTTACATTCCTGCAGTACCCTAGGGCTAAAAACATGACAGAAACTGCAGGACTCTTGCAAGTGAATAGCACCAAGACAATAAATGCAGATGGAGTGCCCATCTGTAAGGGATATTTTATGGCCAAATTTAGTACACTTCTTAAACCCAGAGGGTTTATGTTCCTTCAGTTCTTTCGACATGGCAAGCAACCACGCCACAGAGTCAAACACTAAGGGAGGGCGGGAAGACCGACAAACACTTGACAGAACAAGGAAACTCTAACTTAAACGCTTCCTAAAAACAAATTTTTAACCACTAACACAACAGCAAATCACAACCAGGAGGACACAGGAGAGGACTAGGTCCTCTAACTTAAATGGGCCTAGTCTGCGAAACAGTAGGGATACCACAAACAACTAAACTCTCAACCTCAAGCAACAACTATTCAAGCACAAGGAATAGCTATGAAAATAGCTTTTGTCAAAAGGAGACTGCTAAAATACTAAAAGTATTTTAAAAGGGTACTTAGCCACAGCCAAGCAAGACCACGTCCTAACTCTACGAGCAGCAAACGAGATCTGGGGCTAGGGCGAGGTGCACCCTGGGATACCAGGTTAGCCCAACCAATTAGAGACTTCGTGCTAGAAAGATTTGGCCGAGTCAGCTCCGAACCCGTGAGTAAGGAATGTAGGCGAGATAGGACCACATAACATCTAGGGTTAAACTATTCCTGGCACCATAAAGTCTGTTCTTCAAATTTTCCCTTTCAAGTAGCCAGCTTTTTAGTTTTAGCACTCAAATCTGTTTCTTTGAGCTCAGCACTTGTTCGGAACTCATTGTAAGCACTAAATAAGTTACAAATTACTCAACTTTCCTCACTTGTCTAGAGGAAAACAGTTTTTAGTACTTAATAAATAAGCACCTATTCAGGCATGTCTAAAGGTCAGCTCCTGGTGTTTTCTCCTGTCTATCTGATGAATCTGGGCATCTTGGGACAATGTAGCAATTGCCTCATGTACACAGACAACCCTCTCCTCCTACCACCCAACACTACAACCTGTGAGAGACGCACTTATATAGCCAAACTGGAAGCAACACTCTCTTCACCGAAGACTGGACTATACAGTCAAGAGGAGAAGGTACACACTTGCACTGCACCACACTCATCACACAGTCCCTGAAAAACTACACCAACAAAACACACAAACAGAAGCACAAAACACACACCTACATTCGCAGAGGCTCTCAGTAAAAATCTTCCCAAACAACAGAGACCTCCAAAGCAGAAATGCAAGCAACCTCCACCCCCCAACACAACCCAAATGACACACAGCCCACATACTCAGTGTGCCACTCAACTACATCCGTCCCACTTTGCAAGGGAGAGTCCCTCTTTGGGCAGTTGTGTCCTGCAAAAAAATTGTAAAAATGGCAATTGTCCTGAGATTTTAGGACAAAATTATTTCCTATATTTTATGTAATAGTTGCATAAAACAGTTATTTTGTATCTGAAACACCTAAATATTATAAGAAACAGAATAAGCAACTAAAATACTACAAGTATAAGCTTTTATTTAGGCAAAAATATGAAGTTCTGCCCTTTGTACTGGCCGTGGGTATGTTTTGTCCTGCAAATTCTGACATTTGTACCAAAAATGTCCCACTTTGGGCATTTGAAAAGGTGGCAACCCTACACTCAACTACAGCCCAAAAGGCATAACGTACCCAACACTCTAGTCATAGGTGACTCTATAGTCAGGCACATTGATGTTTCACTCACCAGGCTAAACAAGGAAAAAGTTACTGTCAGCTGCCTGTCAGGTGCCGGGATCCGGCACATAACGCATGCACTCAGGTCACTCCACAACAAGAGTACAAATATGACTCTGTCATTGTCCATGTTGGTGTGAATGACCTGAGACGTACCTCTCTGGACAACATGAAAAGAGACATGGAAGAGATCTCCAATCTTGTAGCCCAGGCAGGTATGACCCTAGCCCTGAGTAGCATCCTGCCATCACCCAGAATGATACTACAGTACAAGGACAAAATGATTGACTTTAACAATTGGCTAAGCTTCTGGTGTCATTCTAAGGGTGTCCAGTATCTGTCTGCCTGGGATGACATGATCGACAGACCACTCTGCTTTGCCAGAGATGGCCTACACCTGTCGCCCTTGGGATTTCAGATACTAGCAAAGGCTCTTGCCACCCCTATAGTGCCTTTTTTAGGCAAGGTTCAAATGACAAATTCACCACCGTAACAGGTACAAGCAAGCAAAATCTGAGGGTAATGCTACTCAATGCTAGAAGTCTAAACCTCAAAATGCACTCACTCGAGGCACTCCTTAAAATGGAGAACATTGACATATGTGCAGTGACAGAGACCTGGTTCAAAGCTCCAGAGAGCACCCCTGCATTACCAGGCTATAATTCATACCACACCTTTCAGCCACCAAACCCGGACCGAAACACTAAAGGTGGAGGTGTGTCCATATTCATTAAGGATATCCACACCTCCAAGCTAGTTGTTCAGCATAATTATTATCCAAGTTGAACTAACTCTGGGCAAAACCGCAATCCAGATTGTAGCTTGCTACAGACCCCCTACCATGCCCCAGGATTCCCACTCCTCTTTTCTTAATACACTGGAAAATATTAAGGTACAACCCAACACTCTAATAATGGGTGATTTCAACTACCCTACCATTAACTGGGGAAACTACTCATGTACCAACTCTTTTGCTCAAAGTTTTCTGGAAATCATTAATTCCAATGCCTTGGATCAACTTATCCACAGCCCCACCAGGGGCAGCAATATCCTAGACCTGGTCATCACCAACATGGGTGACTGGTGTTCCACACCAGAGGTCAGCTCCTCAGTCAGATCCGACCACTAGGTAATCACCCTAGACATCCACATCCCGCTCCCACCCCCCATTAGGAAAACAACCATAAAAAAATTCTTCAAAGCCAACTTCATGCTTAAGACAGAAGTGGCAAACTTCACAACAGCCATGCAGATGGACACTAGAGGTACGACTGCTGAATCCTACATAAATGCACTTTATAAGCACTTACACGAGTACATGGAACATGCTATCCCTAACAGAACCAAGATGATATCCTCAAAAAAAGGAAGCCAATCTGGTGGTCTTCTGCCATAAACAAACTCTACAACAGTAAAAAGAAACTGTTGCAAAAAAGAGTAAAATCCCACGATTGGAGGAACTCCCTGGTCAGCCTCAGTAAGAAGCTGAGATCCCTCATAAAATCCTGCAAAGCTAGTTATGAAAACAAAATCACCTCTGATTCTAAAGGCAACAACAAAGCATTCTATAGCTATGTCAAGAATCTCAATGGCAACACTCAGATATGCTCTGAGTTACAGCACAATGACACTAAATATACAGAACCAACTGAAATTAGCAACATCCTGGCAGAAAGGTTCAGTGCTAACTTTACCCCCTCTCACCCCTAAAGGGCCCATCTTTATAGCGGAAGAATGCAAAGTTCCTGTAATCACAGCTGCACAGGTAAAAACCTCACTCTCCAAAGCCAGGAACACAGCATCCATGGGACCTGACAACATCCCAGGCTGCCTTCCACACGAACTACAGAATGAACTGGCACCCCACCTAAGTACCATGTTCAATCATTGCCTCACCTCAGGCTTTGTGCCCATTGAATGGTGCACCACAGCGGTTATCCCACTCCACAAAGTGGGGGCCACAACAGACCCTGGGAACTACCGCCCCATTAGCCTGATGAGCCTGGTCTGCAAGGCCATGGAACGTATCATCATGGAACTTATAAACAAAGACATTGGAGATCTCCAAACTCTGGACCCCACACAGTTCGGGTTTATAAAAGGCAGATCATGTCTCCTAAACCTGATAGACTTCTTTGAAGTAGTCACCAAAGCCATAGATGAGGGTAAGGTGGTTCACACAGCCTATCTAGATCTCGCCAAGGCATTCGACACCATCCCCCACTCTGGAATTATAGATAAACTCACTAAACTAGGTATAAATCCCTATGTCACAAGATGGGTTGCCAACTGGCTTACTGATAGAACCCACACTATGAAAGTAGCAGACTCCAAATCAGACTTCAGACCAGTGACAAGTGGAGTACCACAGGGTTCAATCCTGGGTCCTCTCCTGTTTGGTATCTACTTCTCTGAAGTACAGGCTAATACAGGTGGTCTTTGGCTAACTAAATTTGCAGATGACTGCAAACTAGGAGCCATAATCGAAACTCCTAACAATGTGGACATCCTACAAAAGGGCCTCACTGAGACAGATGCCTGGTGTCAAAGCCATGGTCTCAAGCTCAATGCAAAAAAGTGCATTGTCATCCCCTTTGGTAAAAAACTCTGTATCCATGAACTACCACATAGGCGGTAGTCTACTTAACACCGAAAGTGTGATAAGAGACCTTGGGACACAGGTGGACAGCAGTCTCTCCTTTGATAATCACATCGCCACAGTGGTCAGGAAATCCTTCTACGTGACACACCTCATCACAAAAGGTTTCTCATCCAGAAAAAAAGAGGTCATTGTTCCCCTCTATTCATCACTCATTAGATCCATTATAGAGTACAACGCTCCTTTTGGTATGTACCTCACAAGACATCTACAACTGGAAAGGCCGCAAAAATACCTCACAAAGAGGATTAATGGCCTCAAACAGATGCCTAACGCAGACCGTCTCAAATAACTCCAGCTTTACTCCGTCGCATATCGCCTATTCAGAGGCGATCTCTGCCTAACATACAAAGCTATGTCAAACCCAGAGGTGTTGGACATGCTCCACTTAAAGAAATCCCAATCCCTCCGAGCTACACGCTCTAGGGACCTAAACCTTGTCACCACAATAAACAGAACATGCTGGGGGGATAGATTCCTGTCCCAGAGACTTCCCATACTTTGGAACAGACTACCTATCTATGTCAAACAGAGCTCTTCATTAGCACTCTTCAAGAAAAATCTTGATGATTGGATGGGTAATAGGAAATTCACCCCGGTGATCACTTCTGTGGTTCTGTTTGACAGGGGCAAAGGAAAATAATTTTCTTGGGTGGCGAAAGCCAGGGTACCTTTTTAGCTAGGCTTGTATAGGCCCTAGGGCCAATAGCCTAGTACCTACCTATGAACCTATGGACAATGTCAACCCATCTACTCAAGATGAAAAAATGTTTGAGCGACCATACAAAACTATTTAAAACTGAAAACTATAACTTCTGAGCTTACCTTTACATCCATTCTCTGTCTAGCTGTTTGCTTATTAATTTACCTTCTCTGACAGGGACAGCCAAACTGGGAAAATTCCATTTACAGGACAGTCCCTGGGAGGAAAGCTTACACATATATTTAAATAAGTAAAAGTACATGGGATTATTACTTGTGTGCTCAGAAAATAAATGACAACACACAAAGATGTGCTATAAAAAGCAGATAAACTAATACAGTTCTTGTCTACTTTCCAGTACACAAACATTTGAATTATACAGTTAGTGTAGTTATGTCCCAAGTACAGTAGATTATGAATGTAGGTAAGGCTCATGTAAAAACAATACCCTGTACAAGCCTTACCATACAATACAGCTGTATCTCAACTGTCTGGTGAAATGTTCCTTTAGTGCAAGCTTAAATGTATTACTTGCTAAAACAGATTTTAAATCAAAAGGATGACTGATGTAGAGCATCCCCTACACAATTTCAGTAACATGCGTCTCTAAATCCATTTGAGGATTGGAAATATGTCTCACTTGTCTCAGTCATCTGACTAACAGCAGTGCACCACAATACACTCTCAAGGTTTATACCAAGTTGGAGTTAGTACATTGGCCAGTACCAAACACCTAGATGTGTAGATTAGTTTATGTGCAAATTTTAGCTGTGTAGAGAATAACTGATGCTCAGATTAAACCAACTATACACTAGAAAATTACAGACATTATCGTATGTTTCCCTGGTGACCTGCAACAAATCTGGAAATCCTGCTGCCATATCCTAATTCAAGACAGTGCAAGACTGCTGAGTGTAAATTACTCAGCAGATGTACTGCGTAAAAAGTGAGAAGGTAATGCACTGGTTTGTCATGTATTAGGGAAAGGAAATATTTTGATGCTGTAAAGGTTATCTTGTTTTTGGTTGTTCTGAGTCAAAACAGTATTGTATCTTAGACTAACTTTATCAAGCTGATAATAATACATAGTAATTTTGTGGTTATCTACTACTTGAATTCCTGAATCACTGAAGGAGGAGTGATTAGAAGTGCTAAGTGAAGAGGAATTGAGCAATACATTAACAAGAGCATGACATCCGTGGTGGTGGTGCTGCGGTAGCGTTGTCGCCTCAAGATGCTGACCGGTTCAACTCTCAGCTAGAGCGTCTTCTGCATGGAAACATGCGTGAATGGGTGTACCTTTGTTGAAGGTTGTGCGTTAGGGCTGGCAACTCAGCACGTAAAAATCAACTGACAATCATTAGTGGACCGGAGTTCTGCTGTGGCGACCCCTAACCGGGAAAAGCCGAAAGACAACAACAACATTATCAAGAGCATGACAAGAGCTTAGCCTTTGCCATTTCAGCATTAAGGTGAAGTCTCACAGCTGACCCTCCCCCAGAGTGCAAAAAGTTGAATTTATATTGTAAATACCTACACAGATCACATCACTGTGATAACAAAAAATGTTGTCATGTTTTTCCCCCAGTCTTGTCAAATTGCTATTTATCTTCAATCTCAAAATATGCATTTTTTACAGTCTTATTATATGCTCAAAATGACTGCTGCAATAGTGATAAATTGTTTTCTGATTAAAGCTTGGGTCCCAAGACCAGCCAAACTACCTGATTAACAATTCCACAAATAATAATAAAAATAAAAATAGTATTAACTAGAAGTAAACTATTATCAGAAGGAAGGATGGCTGCATCATCTTTCTATTGCAATAGTTCAGTAGTTTCACAGTGACTTGCTATCACATTAATGAAGCCCATAAAAAATATAGGTCCTAGTAGATTATTTATGAACTCCAAACAGGGATGAGACTGCTATATGGCATTCTGCTGACCAGTACCTATTACGTAAGTACTTAACAAACCACTAGATGGCACAGAGTGGCAGATCGTACCTAGTCAGAATTTGCAGAAGTGTACTATGATTAACTGAGTTGAAATGCTTTCAGCAGATCGAAGGAGAATGTGCTCTAATACTTTACTGCTATTTCACAGGAACACAGTAATAATACAAGTCAAGTAATCACAGGGACCATAAGATGCCTTGCCATATAGACCTTTAAGTAGGCAAACTTAAAAGCTCTTCCCACCTTGCCAAGCACTTAAAAATACTGCTTACCTCCCAAACTGAGCAAGGTCACATATAATAACTTTGGTGAAACTTTATGTCTACTCAACTAGTCATCAAGACTAGCATTAAAGGTAGCCAAAGTAGTATTTTGTTTGAACAGTAATGGCAATGTATTCCATAGGCTGTGAAAAATGCTGTGCTAGGAACCTATCCCTCCATTAAGTCTTTTTTATGTTTTGGCAAAGGGACTCTAGGTTTAGGTCCCTAGTGCAGGAATTTATAGCAGCACAGGTTTTGCAAAGACATAAGAAGTCAAATAAGATTGGGGTTTTCATGGCTCAAAAAGCTAGACTCAAGTCACCTCGAAGCAGCCAACAGACTACTGTAAAAGGAGAGCCATGATAATCTTATGGGATAGTTAAAGGACTTAAGACCTTTTATTTTCCTAACTAGAAATCTTTGGGGCCTTTCCAGCTGAACAAAATGCTCACATCTGTACACACCAAAGGGGGCACGGTATTCAATGATGGGTTTGATAAGGGAAGAATACAGGGGTAGGATGACTTCTTTGACTCAAACATATTCCCTTGACAAACTCCATATAGAAGAATTTCCTGACTATAGTAGAAATACAAATGTGGAAAGGTGCTTTTTTGTTATTGAAAAATTAGACAAATTTAATGTACACCCCTAATTTGTCTGCTGGATTACAAATTGGCTACTCCAAAGATTTCAGGTTGTGAATATTGTAATGAGTAGGGTGGCACAGGGATCTGTGCTAGCTCTTCTCTTTAGCATTTTGCAGACATCCTCCAAGTCAATAACGCATGTGGTTGAACAGGGTTGCTGATGATTGCAAGATGAGTATTGTTATCCACTCATTCACGGTTACTAAATAATCATTTCCAGCCACAGTTAGAATATACACATACATAGTGTACAACAGTCTCAAGTTAAATGCAAAAAAAGTGCAGTGGCAAACAAAAAAAAACTCCCACCTCAGATATAATAAATGGTACTCCTCTACAGACAGTCATAAGAGACCTGGTCACTTATGAGGACATCTCTCTTATCTGATCATCATGTCTCCACCATAGGCTATGTAAATGTAGAAAGTACGGTTGTGTACACTTACCATAAATGTAGATGTTCGAGTGTATTCACTGTTGCAGTCATTACATTTGTGTTATCTGCTTGCAGGTAGCCCTCAGTTGGCCTGATTAACAAAGTCTTGGGTCCTGCATCAGTGGCTGTCCCTTCTTCCATGACGTCAGGTCGTCAGGGATATAAAACATGCAGCCGATGCCATTACATCAGTTTTTCTTGCCCCAGATGTCAGGTGCTCCCCTAATGTGAAACAATTAAACATAAAAGCACAAAGATATACCTCCAACAAAAAAGCAAATACACCAAAAAGGCTTTTATGCATAGTAAAGGAGAGTAGAGGTATAGCCAAAAGAGGTTAGGGGCTGGAGGAAGGGTAACCAGGACTGCAACAGTGAATACACTCGAACATCTACATTTATGGTAAGTGTACACAACTGTACTATGCTCTTCGTGTTTCACTGTTGCAGTCATTACATTTGGGTAGATTCCCAACACTATTGTTGGGAGGAGGAATTTAGATAGCATTAGGGCCAGCTATAAGGCCTTGCAAGACTGCAGTGGCAAAGCCAGCTCTGGATTTAGAGAAAATTGGCAAATGCTAATGCTTGGTGAAAGTATGTACAGAACTCCAGGTAGCAGCTTCTAGGATGTCCCTGGTAGGGACGCCTCTGTGAAAGGCTGTAGAGGTAGATGCAGCCCTGGTGGAGTGAGGTCTGATCCCCTGGGGGATTGGTTTTCCATGGTGCTTATAGCAGAAATGAATGCAATGGCTTATCCATTTATAAATGGTTTGCTTTGAAATAGCCTTCCCCTCTGCCCCTGCAGCAAATGCCACCAGCAGTTCAGATTTCCTTTGAGGTTTAGTCCTGTCCAAGTAGTATCTAAGTTGTCTGTGCACATCTAAGGAATACAGTATCCGTTCCCCTTTATTCTGCGGATTGGGAAAGAAGGTTGACAAATGAATGAACTGATTAAGAGCCATGCTGGATACCACCTTGGGCATGAAGGATGGATTGGTTCTGAGGGACACCCTGTCCGCATGAAAGATGATGACAGGCTCCACTGCCATAAGGGCCTGTAATTCAGATACCCTTCTAGCTGAAGTGATTGCTAAAAGGAAAGCTGTTTTTCAAGAAAGAAACTTTAAGTCTGCAGTAGCAGCTGGCTCAAAAGGAGGTAGAGTGAGTTTCTTCAAGACAAAGTTAAGGTCCCAGGCTGGGCTTGGAGCTCTCCTGGGTGGTCTCATATTTCTGGCCCTTGAGGAACTGCTTGAGCAGTGGATGAGAGAAGAGGGGAGGTTATGGGTTATAATGGGCTGAAATGGGTGAGGCATGGATTTTAATGGAGGAAAAAGACAGGCCCTTGCGAAGCATCTCAGTTAATTATTGTAAAATCTAAGGTAAATTGGGCACTGCTGTTGTCATCCCTTGAGACTGGTTCCAGGCACAGAATCTTTTCCATTTTTTAGCATATGATTCTCTAGTACTAGGCCTCCTTGCCTCTAAAATTATATCCATCACAGGTTTGCTGAGGGATGGTAAAGGAGAGATTAAGTAATTAGCCCGGCTGCAAGGTTCAGTGTTGGAAGCTGAGGGTGCAGAATCTGGTTCTCCTGCTGAGACAGCAGAGGAGGAGTCTGAGGCAGGTGCCATGGAAATAATCATGACACACTGTGCAGAAGGGGGTACCAGTGTTGGCACGGCCAGTCTGGAGCAATCAAAATCATCCTTGGTTTGTCCTGTTTGATTTTTAGTAGTACTTTGGAGAGCAGAGGCAGAGGGGGGAAGGCATAGACAAATAGGTTTTTTCCAGCTGAAGGACAGAGCATCCACTTTCCAAGCTTGTTTGTGGGGAGTCCT
Source organism: Protopterus annectens (assembly GCF_019279795.1). Taxonomy (NCBI): domain Eukaryota; kingdom Metazoa; phylum Chordata; order Ceratodontiformes; family Protopteridae; genus Protopterus; species Protopterus annectens. The sequence goes on from NC_056737.1 coordinate 502,485,665, forward strand.
TTTGTAAAATTTGTCCAATTGGTAGTTCTGGGGAGAGGCAAACAGGTCTATAGCTGGGCTCCCCCATTTGCTTGTCAACATGTTGAAAATCCTTGGTTCCAGTTTCCACTCATGTGGGTCCATGAGGTTTCTGCTTAGTCCATCTGCCAGTGTATTTAATTTTCCTGGCAGGAATTGAGCTTGTAGGTGCACTTGGTAGCTCAAGGCTGTGTTCTGCAATGCCATGGCTAGTCTGCAGAGAGGGTAAGAATGTGTACCCCCCTGCTTGTTTATGTACCACATAACAGTGTTGTTGTCCGTCTTTACCATTAGTTGTCTTGGAAGAATGTGGTCCTTGAAGGCTGTCAGAGCATTCTGTACAGCTATCATTTCTTTATGATTAATATGCAGGTGCATTTGACTTGGGTTCCATTTGCCCTGAATGCACTTCCCTGCCAGGTGAGCACCCCATGCATAGTCTGATGCATCTGTTGTTAGGGTGGCAGGAGGTGGTGTGAAAGGTAGTCCCTTGTTTTGGTGGCAGGCCTCTGCCCACCAAAGGAACTTTAGGCATAGGCAAGGTATGATAGGAATCATTGTTTCTAGGTCTTGAGAATGTTGATACCATAGGCTTTTTAGATACCACTATAGTTTCCTCGTATGCAGTCTTGCATATGGAATTAGAAGAATGCAGGAGGCCATGAACCCCAAGGCTTGCAGTATTTGTCTTGCAGATAGCAGGGTTTTTGTGGCCACTTGTTTGAAGTAGGTTGTCAAATGAATTTGCTTTTCTGGCATGAGGTAAGCCATCCGGGAAGTTGTATTCAAGACTGCTCCCAGGAATATCATTTGTTGACAGGGTACCAGGTGTGATTTCTTCTCGTTTATGGTGTACCCCAGACAAGTTAGAACCCTTTTTACAAAGGCCAGATGATTCAAAAGTATGTCCTGGCTTTCTGCCTGAATTAGATAATCTTCCAGGTATGGGTATATTTGAATATTTCTTTGCCTGCAAAATGCAATAACTGGAGCTAGGCACTTTGTGAATACCCTGGGCACAGTAGATAAGCCAAAGGGCAGTGCAGAGAACTGATACTACGTGTAGCCTGCTTTGAAGCGTAGGTATCTTCTGCAAGATTCCCTGATTGGGATGTGCAGGTATGCTTTTTTTTTTTAAATCTAGTGTTGCCAACCAGGCATCTTTGCCTAGCATAGGAAGTAATTTGTGAAGAGTCAGCATCTTGAATTTTGGAATCTCCAAAAAGGTGTTTACAGTAGACAGGTCCAGGATAGGATGCCATGAATTGTCTTTTCTGGGTACCAGGAAAAGTCTCGAGTAGAAACCTTGACCCTTTTCCTCTTCTGGTACCAGCTGAATAGCCCCCATGCTTAAGAGAGAAAGTACTTTATTTTGGGCCAATGCCCACTGATTTGGGGGTAGGTCTGGCCACCCACTTGGTGTTGGCAACGTGTGGAAGTGAAATCTGTATCCCTGAGACATTACATTTAAAACTCATTTGTCCTGGGTAATGAGTTCCCAATTCTTTGCATGAAGAGCAATCTTTCCTGCCAAAGGTGTAGTCAGTTGATAAGTGCTTGGAAATTTTAAAAGGAAGCCATTGAGACAGTTTACCATAGGGGGAAGTCTTATTATTCCCAGACTTGGAAGTGGAGGCCCCCCACTGCTTGGTTCTGTGAGTCCCCTGGGACTGAAACCTGGGTTTTTTGCTGTGTCTGGGTTTGGCTTGAGAAGACCTGGAAGTGGCTGGAAAGGACCAATTCTTAGAGGGCCAGTGCCTACTAAATCTAGGAGGCTGAACTTGTAAAATATCTTTAACAGTTTGCATAGATTTACCTTTATCTTCCATCTTTTTAAGAACTTCCTCAGCCTTGTTGCCAAACAGGCGGTCCTGATTTAAAGGAGCATCCAACAATTTAGCTTTAACATGATCAGGCAAAGATTGCTCCTTAAGCCAAGCATGCCTTCTGAGCACAGACCCAGTAAAAGCAGCCCTGCAAGAGGCCTCTAATTAATCAAAACCACATTGCAAAGTATGTTTTCCAACTTATTCGGCAGAATGCATTAAATCCTGTAATTCTTTATTTTCCACACAGTCGGGAATCAACATCATTTTCTGTTTAAGCAGTCCAATAACATGTTGTTGATATTTTAACATATGAAACTGGCAGTTTAAAGCCCTAATGGCCAAGGTTGCAATAGTGCAAACCTTCTTACCCCATCTATCCAGTGCCCTGGAGTCTCTATCAGAAGGGGTAGGATTTTTAGCAGTAGAAGCCTTAATGCCCTAAGGCCCCTGTGAAATAGTCTCTGGATCTGCAGTAGGATTTTTGAAAAGGAACTTGTGGGACTCAGGGACCCTGTAGTATCTGTCAGGTTTTCTGGGAGCAGGAGGCAGGGAATCAGGGGCCAAACTAGATTCCGAGAAAGCATCATCAACAATGTCTAGTACAGGAGGAATAGTTAAAGGCCTACGCTGAGGTAGGAAAAGGAAATCTCTAAGCCTCTTTTTTGAATCAGAAAATTCCTGGCTTTCCCAGTGGAAATGCTCCCTTAGAGTATGTAAGGTTTCCCCAAAAGAAAAATCCTCAGGAGGGGAAGCAGAGGGAATAGAGTCCTCTGCATCAGAATCCTCATAAGTAGGTAAGGGCAAATCCAGATCATCAGAAGAGTCAGAAAAAACAGAATCCTGATCAGAAGATTCATAATCAACTTCAGTCCTAGGCCTCTTAGAAGGGGGGGGGGGGTGGCTACCCCTGATTAGAGTTATTAGACCTTCAGCCATTCTTATCATTTGTTTTTTTTAGGCATAGAGGCCTGAGCATGTGGCCTGGGCATCAGTTTTTTAGACATGGATCGAGATTTAGGCCTAAGTAATGAAGGAGGCGTCGATTTAATATGCAAGCCCGCAGGCCTGCATACACCCTCAGAAGCTGGTGCCTGCACAGCGGCTCCGGACCCATCCAAGGTAGAGACATCCACGGGTTTCATAGCTGAAGCATCTCGCGGCATACCGGACTCCGAATGGGTCTCAAAAGAGGCCTGCGAATCAGAAGAAGCGGGTATCAGGGGCTGCGAAAACACCTCACTGAGCCTGCGAATCAGAAGAAGCGGGTATCAGGGGCTGCGTAAACACCTCACTGAGTACCGGCGAACTGGCGACTGGATTAGGAAAATCATTGTCGGCAGTTTTGGACCTCGGCGGCCTGTCTCTGTCTTTATCTTTGCAGTTTTTTGGAATCCCGGTAGTTGGACAGCTAACCGAGGACATTTCTGGATAAGTAAACAGAGAACCGAAATATTTAGAGGTGAAAATATACCGACGATGGATAGTGCGCTGATTAAATAAAGCACAAAACCGACAGGAAGGTACATTAGGGTCAGGACCTAGGCCAGGAATACAGTACGAATGAAAATCTTTATGAGGTATTTGCCTTCCACAAGTAATGCAATTATTAACTTTTACTGACATCGGTAAGGAGCAAGAAAAAGTTTCCCCAACGGGGTACTTAGCTTTAGTTGAAGACTACGGTTCTGAAACTTGAAGATGAAAATTTCAGGAGTCGGCTGACCGGCACTTGCGAACTGCTTCAGCTTTGGACACCGCACGGCAAGAAAGACTGATGTAATGTCATCAGCTGCATATTTTATACCCCTAACGTCATGGAAGAAGGGACAGCCATCGACGCAGGACCTAAGACTTTGTTAATCAGGCCGAATGAGGGCTACCTGCAAGCAGATAACCCAAATGTAATGACGGCAACATTGAAACATGAAGAACTTCAATGCTTGTTTTTTTATCAGAGCCATTGTCCCATTCATAATTTTGTTTTCAATTTTGCAATACTTTAACACAGAAATAGTATCAAAAGCCTTGGAGAGGCCAAAGTAAGCATATTAAACATATATGAAATCATCAATTATCAAAGTTGTATCTGTTCAGTGAGCTGGCATGAAACCAAACTGTCTTTCAGAAACATGTTGCTGGCATTTTAAGCACACATTTTTTCTATTACGTTCATTAAAAAGGACAATATGGTAATAGGTCTTCAGCTACTTAACTCACTGATATGCCACCTTAGTGCAGGGTAAAACAAGTGCACATTTCCAGACAGCTAGAAAGAGACATCACTTACAGAGTTACTGATCAGTATTGTTACTGGACACGAACAAAGAAGCAAAACATTTCAACAACTCCAGAGAAGTTTGCCTACTTAGACTAATCCAGGTTTTAGCACAAGAAGCAGTTTATACACCTGATTAGGTATAACAAAGTGGTTAGAGAAAATTACACTTTCTATAAGTCAATATCTGGTAAGAGGAACACAATGAATTTGTTATAATTTACCTGAGTCATTAAAGTGAGTCCCAGGTATAATAGTTTATCATTGTATTTACAATGTTTACCACCATAAAATATTATTCTTCCTCCAACCACCTGCAGTGGCTAGAATTTCATCACCAAATCCTAATACCTCAACTTCTCATGGCTCATTCAATTTACATCAACCATCTTCCTTCCTGTCCCTCTCTCTCCACTCTCATCTAGTCCTATATTTCCAATCGCTCTCTTCACAGCTCTCAACAGAAACTTTGTTTGTGTCTTTCGGCTTTTCCCGGTTAGGGGTTGCCACAGCGGAACTCCGGTCCGCTAATGATTGGCAGTAGATTTTTACGTACTGGCTTGCCGGGCCTAACGCACAACCTTCAACGAAGGAACGCCCATTCACACATGTCGCTACACAGAAGATGCTCTGAGAATCGAACAGGCAACGTCTAACTGTGAGGCGACAACACTACCGCAGCTCTCAACAGAAACTATTGCAAGTTTATATGCCCAATAAAAATACTGGCAAAATACTTTATAACTATTCCATAGTAAATGCCTGGAACAATCTACCTCATAATGTCAGATGCATCACTGATCCTAACACCCTTAAAATAGCAATTAAAGACTACCTCCAAAAACATAGTCATGTCTCTGTCATGACCCAACATAAGCTATCTTCCTCTACTAATAGATGGTTGTCTTCTCAGATACCACTACACTAGGCCTTTCTCTGGCTTCCCACCTGTTCTTTTTCCTACTTGTATTTACTACAAATACTTATTTCCTCTTTTTCTCTTTTACTACATACTAGCTTCGATCTTGTACCTTATTACTTTTTCTCTCCCCTTTTACCTTGTGTTATTTTTATATTCCTCTTTCTTTTCACTTTGCAACTTTAGGAGCTCTTACTACTTATATCTTCCTGAGTTTATTTAAAACTGTTCATACTTTATTATTAACAACATTTATGCATTTGCCCATTATGCTGATTTATCTCTGATGATAATTCGATGAGTTACTTGTACTTTTATTACTTTATATAAAATCTGTTCTTATGTAAAAACTGAACTAGTTATGTACAGTTAGTCTTAGGTACTCATTGCTTTTTTCTTTTTCCCTTGCAACAACTGTTTATGTTACATAATGTTTAAGCAATGTACTATTGGTGCTTTTCTCCTTGGGTCTCTGCTGAAAAAGGGCTTTGCCCAGTCAGACTAACCTGGTTAACAAACGTCAAATAAATAAATAACTCCTTCTGGAGGGCTGCCAGTGCTACTGTTTACAACTGAAATTTATTTTTCTACACCATAGCAACAGTTTCTAAATTAAACTAAATCAAACTCTGACGTACCTAGCAGTATATGTTAAATGATCCTTATTTTCCACAACATTCCAACAGTTTGTATCCAATTGCTCAATGTATAAAATTAAATGTGGTGGTCAAGGGCTATGCAGATCTCCATGTTTATATTATACATAATACACAAAGATCTATGAAAAGTTGGGGTTATTAAACTTGATCAAGGACTGCTTGTGAAAGGGGAATCTCATCAAGGACAAGGACTCCCAGTAACCTTGTACAAATAATGTTTATCCCTGCCCCCTTTAGCCTAATGCTTTATTCCAGAATTTACAAACAAGATAATCTCCAAAAATGTGCAGAGACTACCCTAAACAAAAAATCCGTTCACTAACAACTATCAGGGAAGTCTGGGTAATAAAGATGAAGCCTTCCAGGTGGGCATCCTTACATATCACAAGGAGGTAAGACTGCTTGTAGCAGTAGATCCTTAACTACATCTGATAACCGAGTTGCTGCAACCAGCTGCACCCACACATTCACATAAATGTTGTGGAAGAGGATACACCAAAGTCTAAAGAGTCTGCAGTAATCCAAAGATGTGAAGATTGGGAGAATTCATTTATCACAACATCTGTTAAATAGCTATAGATATATATCTACAATGTCCTCTCCCATGTCTGTCAACTTGATCAGCTTAAAACATATCATCTGTCATATAAACCAGCAACTTGTGGCACAAATTAAAACAGGGACATTACTATGCTAAACTGAGAAACTACATACTCTTCAAATCAGATGCCACCCACACTAGCAGCCTCATGCAGGCCCACCTGTATAACATACCATCAACCTATGCTATCTGAGAAACCTTGAATTTCTCTTTTTCACTGAAACAAAATTTTTCATTCCGCAACAAACATGGACTAAAGCATTTTCTTTACCTCCAATACAAGATCTCCCTATGCTCCGCCTTCATATTGGAACTAGAAATGTTCTGCCAGAGGCCAACTATTATCATACTGATAGCAGCTAGCAATGCTTTCTTTATGAGCCCGCCATTATGATTTGTCATGTAATCCTGGTACTTCCTTGAAAAACAGCATGCATGGTCACTTAACAAAACAAAAATGCATAAATTGCATTGCCTCATAAAAAAAATAAATATTTAAGTGTGTAGGTTCAATGTATGGCTTCAAATGGAAAAACTGGATGCCCACAATTTCATCAGTAAGTTGCCCGCCCTAAACACAGCCTATGACTAAGAAGCACACAGAAAATTCTGGACAGTCAATGAAGAGTCAATAGAAACTCCATAGCAAAAGACCTAGTAGTCCACCCCCAAACCCCCCACCCCAGGCAGGAATTCCCTGAAAACTGATTTTGACCAAGACACCCTCATTCATACCTACAATAATATATGCACTTTGTATTTTTTTTTAATACATTAAACACTTAATGACATCTGTACATCACTCCCAACATGTGGGCTACTTTTACACTTTACTAAAACTTTTACATTTATGTTACAAAAGACTACAGAAGTGGATGGCAGAAACAAGAAGCAACTACTCTGATATATTTTTTTCCTGTAAGTGATGTACCACAAACCACAACTGGATTAGGACCATTTAAACTACTATATGGTAGACATCGCCCAGGCTTGCTAGATACGGCAAACAAAACCAAAGAGGGCAAAGATGATAATGTTTTTTCAGACTGGGAATCTCATCTTTCTAAAGTCTAAGCCATTTTAAATTCCCTGTGAAAAGCTAGATATGACTACTAATTCAGCTAAGTAAAAGTCAGATGTGGCAGAAGCCCACCATCTGGACTGGGGGGAGTGAAACTGC
>NC_056737.1:502495645-502615645 GCF_019279795.1 Protopterus annectens
GAGTCGGCTATCTCTAAGCTATGACTGAAAAATATAACATAGCCATAACACTGACAGAAAAAGATGTAACAGAACAGGGGCTCAAATACGGACTATGGTTCCTGACAAACTCCATCAGATCATTCCCAAAGACAAGGAAGGGGGAAGGTGGGATGGAAGTTGAGGAAGAATGAAAATGAACTACACAGATGCATAGTTGTGAAGTACATAACTTAAATATTTGACATTGTCATTTTCATTCATTCCTCAATGCATGGGACAGAGTCCCCTGCTACAGTTACCTTGGGTGGCGCTCATTGAAGGATGTTCCAGAGTACCACAGAGCCAAATGCAGCTCTATTCCTGGAGATGACATCCAATTTATAATGAGCCACAAAGGTATGAGCCTTTGACCAAGTGGCAGCTGCACAAATATCATCAATGGAGCTCTGGACCAAAAAACAGATGATGTAGCCATTGACCTAGTTGAATGAGCTTTTGGTTGTCATGGCTAGGTCAAACCTTTTAAGGAGTACACATGAGAAATACAATCAGTTATTCATTTGGCTACTATAGTTTTTGAGACAGGCCTACCCAACTTGTTTTTGGCTAAGGAAATGAATAACTGATCACTCATCCTAATTTTCTTCATTTTATGAAGATAGAAACAAAGTTATCTATGTACATCTAAAGAATGGAGCATGTTTGTTTGTGTCTTTCGGCTTTTCCCGGTTAGGGGTCGCCACAGCGGAACTCCAGTCCGCTAATGATTGGTAGTGGATTTTTACGTACCAGGTTACCAGTCCTGATGCACAACCTTCAACAAAGGCATGCCCCATTCACATATGCCGCCACACAGAAGACGCTCTAGCTGAGAATCGAACGGGACAACGTCTTGCTATGAGGAGACGTTTCCTTTATTCTCAAATTCAGGGAAGAAAACTAACAAACTGGTGACTTGATTGATATTTGCTTCAGACACAACTTTGGGTAAGAAAGAAAGATTTGTACAAAAGGCAACTCTGTCCTTACTGAAGATCAAGTAAGGCAGTTCTGAAGACAATGGTGGCCTAAGTATAAAAAAAAAAAAAAACTTGAAAAACCTTACACAGATTAGTTGACACCAAAGGGAAGATGGCAGCCAGTTGAACTTTAATAGTACAGAAACTGGCCATACCTTGAAAAAGAAATGTTACAAATTCAAAAACAGCAGGGATTGGAGCAGAGAAAGGATCCAACTCACTCTGCTGAGCCCATAAGGAAAATATCTTCCTTTTACTTTTATAAATCTTTCTTGTAGAGGGTTACTCAGATGAAAAAAAAATTCTTTGAACAGAAGAGAAAAGAGTGGAACATCTAGCCACATTGGAACTGGAAAAAACATGCGGTCAATTTGAGGCCTGAAATGTCTGGACGAGTCAGGCCTGATGGGTATGAGAGGAGATATGGCCTGGGGTCCACTGTCCATTAAGGATATATTAGATGAGACCATAGGAAGGGAAAATAAATCTGCTGAGGCCAAAAGGGGGCAATGAGGATTATTTTGCTCTTCAACCTGAAAGCTTTTTGAAGAAACTTGTGAATTAGGGGTAAGGGAGGATAAGCATTAAGAACACCAGAGGGCCAAACGTGGACTAAACCATCTCTCGGTGACTGTTCCTGAGGGGTGATTAGAGCAAAGAACCTGCTGCACCTGTTGAGGGGAAAGGTGAATAGGTCACAGCATGGTTGACCCCACTGAAGGAGGATCATGTTTACCACTGACTGACTGAAAGACCACTCGTGAGGCATCAGAATAGTTCTGAGCCTGTCCACTAGTATATTTGTATTTCCCCGGAATCTGCATTACTACAAGAAAGCGGTTGGATGAGATCGCCCATTGCCAAACTCCATTGCTTCTCGGCAAAAAGGGAAAGATCTGGTTCCCCCCATGTTTGTTGATGTGCCAAACCACTGACATACCGTTTTTGTCTGAATGGCAATTGTCCCCCCACAGGGAGAGAGTTCTGGAAGTCCTACAATGCTAACAGGACCACTCTCATTTCCAGGAAATTTGTATGCAATTTGGATTCTACTGGAGTTCACATGCCTTGAACAGTCCATCCCAGGTAATGCCCCCCCCCCCACCCACCCAAACTGGTAGACGTCTATGGTTAACGTGATGATGGGTGGAGGAAGGATAAAAGGGCGACCTTGGTAAATCTCATTGGATTGGATGGATCCACCATACGAACAAGTTCTTGCATACCCTGGACAGTTTTACTGGAAATTTTAAGGGTTGGTGTAGAATGGACTATTGCACTTGTAAAGTCCACTGAAGGATTCTCATGTGAAAACAAGCTTGTAAGGGTTGGTGTAGAATGTACTGCTGCACTTGTAAAGTCCACTTAAGTGTAAACGAGCTGTTGGCATTAATGTGATTGCAGTAGCCATCAATCCCAGATCTTTTAAAATCAGTTTGACTGGAGGAAAATCATGAGACAGAAACTGATTGACATGTAACCTTAGAGTAAGAATTCTACTCTGTGGTAATAATGCTTGAATATTCATGGTGTCTAGGTGAGCCCCTATAAACTCCAAGACTTGTACTGGTTGAAGTTTGGATTTTGCAAGATTTATGGTGATACCTAGAGAATGAGTCAACTTAAGAAGATAGTCTCTGACTGTTATCAATAGATACCTGGTTGATGCAGTGAGAAGCCAGTCATCTAAATAAGAAAACACCCAGAATCCATGCAGTCTTAGATGAGTTGCAACCACTGCCATGCATTTGGTGAACACCCTGGGGGCTGTGGTAAGACCCAAGGGCAGGGCTCTGAACTGATAATGACTGGCTCACAAACAGAAGCGAAGGAGTCTTTGGGATTGTCTGTTCATTTTTGTGTGACACTATGCATCCGTCGTCGCCTTTCTGGAGCAATGGTAGAATGGACTGAATCATGGCCATCCGGAGTTTGGAGTTCTTTATAAATTTGTTTAGATAACTAAGATCCAGGATGGGTCTCATGTCCCCTATTTTCTTTGGCACTAAAAAGAACCTTAAGTAGTCCTTAGGCCCTTCCAAGATGTTGCACATTGAGTAACAGCTTAATTCTGTCTCTCCCAGTGTGAAAACAGAAACCTGGCAGAGAAAGCCAGTGGACCTGGATTACTGAGTAAATATAAGTAACTAACTAGGTAAGTGCACTGCCTGGAAGCCAGGAAAAAAGATATACAGAGGACCTGAAGGAAAATCGGCTACAAAAGGTGATGAAAAAAAACACTGACTGGGAAAAGTACTGTAGCTGTTCAGCAAAAAGTGCAAACTCCAAATATGACTTCCAGTAACCTTGTGGAAAGTATAAAGCAATTGCATACAGACTTGATTAAAGTAAATGAAACACTGAGGGAGTATATCAACTCAAACAATAAAAGGCTGGGAAAAATGGAAGAAGCTTTAAACAAATACTCAGAAAAGATGATAAAACTGCAAAACTCAGAGGTCAAAATGAAGAAAATGCTGGCTGAATAAGAGACTGCACAAGAATAGATGTTTCAAAAAAAATAACAGAATTAGAGAACAGAGCATGCAGAAAAAAAACTGAAATTTTCTGCTGTACCTGAGAAGCTAGAAGGAACAGACTGTATTAATTTCATGAAAGTACAAATAAGCATTTGGACTGGTATTCCACAACAGAAATCATTAATTGAAAGGGCACATTATGTGTAATCTCTAAACCTGGTTATGAGAAAAAAACCTAGACCTTTAATAGTAAAAATGCAATCTTAACAGCAGAGGGAGTGGATTCTGACAAAACTATTGCAGAAGGACAAAGTACTAAAAGATGGAGACAGCAGAGTGACTGTGGAGAATGATTACTCATTGTATACCAGGCAGAAGAGGAATACATTTATTCCATTATATAGGGAATGTCGAGAAGGAGGTGTGAGATTCAAACTGCTGTATCCAGCTATCTTCAAAATATTTTTCCTGGAGGAATAAAAACATTTTTTGATGAAGTACATGCTAGGGAAGACATACAAAAGTTTGTCCAACAAATATTGAGCTGAGAAGCAGAAGGATATTCTGCTGCTGCTTCTTCTTCTGGTAATAAAGACCACAGAGAGACTGTGCCAGTGAAACCTTTCCCAGTGTTTCAACGGAAATTGATTGAGAGAGGGGAAAAAAAGCACAGGAGTTGACTAGAAGAATTGAGAGTGCACTGGGCATGAAATAGAGACAGGATTTGGGAGATGGAGAGGAACAGGAACAAAACAAGAAATTTTGGAAGTACTGGACTTTCTTGGACTATGTTAAACTTGTAAGGCACTCTAAAGAATATGCCCTACTTCATGTCATTAGTATTGAGAGACTGAAATCAGTAACTTGGAATGACAAATATAGGATTACAAAGCAATAATTATGTTTGTGAAACAGGACACAGCAAGAAAATCTGGAAATATAGGACTAGTTTGGACTTTGTTAAAATTGTAGGGGATTCTAAAGCATGTGCCCTACTTTATGTCATTAATGGTCAGAAAAATACTTGGAAGAAGGGAAGAGGAGGGACAGAGTTCACTGCAAGTAAAAAAAATCTTAACAGTGTTACTTAAGTGTTGCATGATTTTTTCTGCATGTTAAAGTTTTTTTTCAGTTATTTTTAAGTGTAATTGGAATACTAATGTAAATAGGTGTTTCTGTTCATTCATTTTGTTTGTTTCTTTCTTCTTCTCTCTTTCTCCTTGTTCAGTTTTAAGAAATGTAGGCACTGCAATGTTAAAAAAGGGAACTAGTTAAAAGAGCATAACAAAAGAAAAATTAGCATGATTTTTCTCATTTTTGCATAGGAGAATGATGGGGTTAGGGGCATTAGCTTTATAGAATAACAAGTTTAAACAGAAAGCAAGTAAATGAAAAAAATAATACTGAATATTATAACATCTTTTTCCTAGTAAACAGTCCTGTATCTTTTTCTCATGACAATAGCAGACAATCTGATAAAGAAAAAATAGCTTGCAGAAAATGTTTTCTGAAAGCATTCAAGTGTTTTCCCAGCTGGGAGAGGTATAAACAGAAGGTAAAACCAATCAGCACTTAATAGAATCACAGGCTGTATACCATGCATCTTAGCACGGATAATCTTTCTTTCTGTTTAGCTTGAGTCTCTCTGTGTGTGGCTGTTAGTTTGGAACTTCTGTTCCTATTAGGGGGGTAAAACTTCAATATCTGAAGATGTACATAGTTTTGTGTGTTATTATTAAGTTAGTAGTTTTTAGGGGGTATTGGGTGGGTGGGTGTGTATTTTTATTTGAGGGTTTTCAATAAAACAAAAAGATCTGCAAATGTGACAAAAAAAAAGTTCAGCAAATGTGACATAGGCTCAAATGGAGAAGACAAGACACAACTGTATAAAAGATTAACCTGTCAAACACTGCATGCATGCAATACAAAAGCCTGAACTAGACATTTAACAAGAAACTGTTATACATAAAAGGTGGGAATAATAATCCCTCAAGAATATGATTCTTTCTATAATGTCTTTAAACGTTAATGGTTTCACAGATAAATACTAAAAAGAAAGATCAGTGAACTATATTAAAAAATGTAGAGTGCATATAGATATGCTACAGGAGACACACTTGGAAAGAACTGAACATGTGAATTTAATAAAGGTTTTCAGGACAGTTATTCAGTGGAATACCTGGAGCAAAGGAAGGGAGAAGTACTTATAGGAGCTCCAATAGTGATAGAAGAGGAAAAATGGTAGATTTGTAGTGCTAAGGGGCTCCTGGCAAGAGAGGAGGATTACACTGGCATGTATTTATATTCCATCAAATGCTACAAAGGAGCTAAAGAAAATTCTAGGAGAAATAATCATCTTTCACCAAGGGATATTACTTAAAGGTGGGGACTGGGATTTGATTTGCAACAGTGAAGATGTGACTGGGCGTTGGAGCAGAAAGGGAAATAAAACAAAGGAGGGTAAATTTTTAAAGAAATTTATGAAAATACACATTTGGCATGGAAGATGTGAATTTTATCAGGGAATGTAAATGCTTCCATTGCTCTGCTCATAAAATCCCAGCTTACTCTGTCAAATGCTTTCTCAGCATACAATATGGTTTTGTGGAAGGGAGGCAAACATTTGACAACATAAACAGAACAGTGATGATCCAGAGGGAAGCATAATGCATAAAAATACCATTGTTGTTGGTAGGTCTTAATGCAGAGAAGGCATTTGACAGAGAAAGCTGGGATTTTATGAGCAGAGCAATGGAAGCATTTACATTCCCTGATAAAATTATAAAGTTGATTAGGAAGATAGATGAAGGATCAGAGGTGAAAATTAAAGTGGGTGGGGTCCTCTCTGATCATTTCTGCTTGAGCTGAGGAAGCAGGCAAAAGTATCCTCTCTCCCCATTGTTATTTGCATTATATTTAGAACCATTGGCAAAGAAAATAAGGGACTCAGAAATTCAAGGATATAACTGGTATGGTAGTCGAGAAAAGCTGGCTCTATTTCCAGATGACATTAATTTTTACCAAAACCAGAAAGAGACTCTACAGTGCTGTGGAACATATTGAGGCAGTTTCAAACCTTTTAGGGATACAAAATTAATGAAGCTAAAACAAAAGCAATAGTGGTAAATTATGTACCCACATCTGAATTGGTTCAGCAATATCCTTATTTACTGATACATGATCTTCTTCTTATTTTGGATTTTCCCGGTTAGGGATCGCCACAGCGGATCACCTGTCCACTCATGACTGGCAGTGAACTTTTACGGTGTCGAGTTGCCAGCCTGGTGCCCAACCTTCCACAGAAGGCACACACATGCACACACTCACACCTAAGGCCAATTTAGAGTGTCCAATCCACCTACAACATGTCTTTGGGATGTGGGAGGAAAGGAGGAAACCCACGTGACCACAGGGAGGACATGCAGACTCCGCACAGAAGGCATCCCAGCCGGGGATTGAATCGGAGAACCTCTTGCTGTGAGGCAACAATGCTAACCGCTGCACCACCGTGGCCGCCCATTTATTGATACATGACAAAATGATGTATTTAGGAGTATGGATTAAAAATGATACAGGTGTGACAGGTAAGGATATGTGGGAAAAGGCTAAACAAGAGATAATACAAAAACTAAGATAATTGGAAGCTCTATTATACTGATATCAATAGTAAGATACAAGCAACTAAAATATTTTTAGTCCCTTTAGTCATACACTGGTCAGGCATATTTTTATCAACCAGAGGAGTAGTGTACATCAATTAATAAAGAGCTGAGGGAATCTGGGAGGGGAAGATGGCAAGAGTCAATTGGGATAAGCTTATTCTTACAATAGAACAAGATGGACTGGGATTACCAGAGTTGGAGTATTTCAGAGCATCACAGTTAAGGCCCCTATACATATCACAAGCTGAAAAGTATAATTCAAAGTGGAAAGATGATGATAAAATTGAGGGGGGGGGGGCTCATGTAACATGGACAGACTGGGATTTTGGAAGCAGACCTTTAAGAACAACAACAATAATCATGCAGAATATTATATTCATAAAGTAGCAGGTGGTCTTCAAAGAACTAGACCAATACAGGAATGGAGAAAGGAGATTCTGCCGTCAGGGATGACTGCAATTAGGGATACTAACAATAAGCAAGAGGGGGTGGGAATATATTGGAGAACCAAGTTATTGGGAGCACATAACTAGAAAGGGAAAGGTAACAGAATGAGAAAACGCCAACAATTTATTTGGACTGCAGGCTACAGACTGCCTTCCATATCAAGGATTGATATCAGAATATAGACAAAGGGAAAGAAATAAGGAGGGAGTCCTAAATGAAAGACCAGCACTGGTAGAGTTTCTAGAAGAATTTAGAACACAAGTTGCCGTTAAGAAAGGAATAATTAATACAGCATCTAAAATATTGCAAGATAACTATAAAAATCAATCAGATGAGGTTAGGAAGGATTGGGAAGAGAGATTAGATAAACAATTCACAAAGAAACAATGGGGGAATATATGCATGTCTATCAAATATGCATCAAAATCTAGATGATTTGGGATCTTTGTCTGGAAGTGTTTAAATAGGTATTTTTATACCCCAAGCTGACTTCAAAGATTTTTTCTTCAAGAAGACAGCAAATGTTGGAAGTGTGATAGGGAAGAAAGAGGTAAACATATTTTCTGGGAGTGTAATGAGTTGGCAGACGTTAAAGATTCCCTTCAGAGTGCTCTGTCAGAGATGCTGGGTGAGCAAATTGGAGAACTAGGGAAATGCTTTTTTGAGTTACAATACAGAATCAGAACTGCCTAGATATAGTAAAGCCTTGCAGAGTCTAATTAGGATGGCTTCCAAAAAAGCAATTACTAAAAAATGGAAATCATAGTTGAAACCAGCTTCACTAAAAGCAGAGAAGATAGTAAAAGAGAAAAAACAACTGGAACTGGGATCTTTAGAAAAGGGTAGGAGCAAATTACATACGAAAAAAATGGGACACATGAGATTAATATATGCAGAAGAGGAACAAGGTTTAAACAAAGGCAGGATTTGAATATGTTATGCGATGGTTGACTATCAATGACTGGATATGTTAAAAGAGATGTATAATTTGCAGCTACAGTTGTGTCGGCACTGTTTGGAATGTACAATGTTTGCAACTGAGATTGTGTCCTATCGTTTATCTTCATTTATATAAATGTAACGTTGCCTATGTCATACATGAAAATTTAATAAAGATGTTTCTTGTTTAAAAAAAAAAAAAAAAAGAACCTGGAGTAAAAAAACAAATCCTCTTTAGTCTGGTGGGACCTTTTGGATGATTCACTTGTCTAGTGGTTTTTGGATTTCCACAGCTGCTTGTTGCCACTGATTGGGTGGAACATCGGCGAGACTTTCTTATCCTTGGTGGACTTTGCAAAAAGGGAATAAAATATCCTCTGGATATGATTCTTTGCAACCATGTATCATTTGTGGTGGCAATCCAGGCTTCCTGGTGCAAATACAAGAGTCCTTTGACTCTCTAGAGAAGAACAGTTGGGCAACCTTTCAAGAATGCCAGAAGGGTCTGTCCGAGAAAGAATCTCAAGATCCTTGATTTTGTGGACCCCCTCTGCCACGTGGGCAGTATCTTCCATTACTGTAATTAATTCTTCCTCTGCCTATGGGAGAAAAATCACAATGTGAATCTTGAAAAGGCCCTTGAGATTTCTGAAAAAAGAAGTTATGTACCTACCATAATGTTCCATGTTTGTTGTCCTCTCTCAACTTTCTTTCTTACTGGAAGAGTTCGGAGCCGATACTCGGCTCCAACTCAGCCAATACACTAGCTCAAAGTCTTTCACTTGGCTCGCGGCTCAATACCTATCCCATAATGCATTATAGTAACCCCCAAATCTTGTTTTCTGTTAGCCATAAAAAGAATGTATATTCTTATTCACATAACATGAAAAAATATATATATATATATATATATATATATATATATATAAATAAAAATAAACAACATGTACAAGAGGAAAAACAACCAATTTCAGAGGAACTCTCTCAGGCGGAGAAAAGAAAACTCTTATCTGAGTCCTCTAGGAGCCTAGGCTGGGGGAAGGAGGGAGGGATGCAAGAAAGAAGGGCGAGAGAGGACAAGAAACAAGGAACATTATGGTAGGTACATAACTTCTTTATCTCATGTTGTCCCTCTCGCCTTCTTTCTTACTGGATAGGACAGCATCTCTAGCACCATCTTCCTGGGTGGCTCACAGGAATACATCTTTGAGCACTGTGGACCCAAAAGAAACTCTGGCCTTGGAGGCCAAATCTACCTTGTAATGAGTAATAAAAGTATGGGTCCTGGCCCATGTAGCAGCTGCACAAATGCTGTCCTTAGATAATCTGGCATAGTAAGCAGAGGATGTTGCTAGAGCTCTAGTTGAATGGTCTTTGATTCTGAAAGGTAAAAGTCTATTGTTTGAAGTGTATATAAAGGTAATACAACTGGTAAGCCAATTTGAAAGTATAACTTTTTTAGACTGGCTTGCCTCGCTTTGCTTGACAGAAGAACATAAATTGCTGGTCTGTTTTCCTGAAAACTTTCTTTCTATGTAAATAAAATCTCAGTTGTCTATGTACATCCCACTGATGTAGTTTGTATTCTGCCTTGTTTGTAATATTAGGAGAGAAAACTGGAAGTTCAAAAGACTGGTTCAGATTGATTTGTGAGCAGACTTTTGGCACAAAAGATGGATTAGTCTTCAAGGACACTCCATCCTTATGAAAAATTAGGTATGGTGGCTTAACTGACAGAGCTTGCAACTCCGAGACTCTTCGTGCAGATGTAATGGCCACTAACAAGATGGTCTGCCAAGAGAAAAACTTTAGACTGCATCAAGAAGCAGGCTCTAAAGGGGGTAAAGTTAGGTAATTAAGAATAAAATTTAGGTCCCAAAGTGAGACAGGTTTCTTTATGGGAGGTCTCAACAAACAAGTACCTTTTAAAAATGCATTACACAGCCTGTGTGACATGAAATTAGGAGTGTATTCACCGATGTGATAATTGGAAATTGAAGCTAATTGGACTTTAATTGTAGCTGCAGCAGAGCCTTGCTAAAAAAGTTCTGTCATGAATTCTAAAATTGAACTAATGGAGGCACTGAAGGGGATTCTATGTCTCTCGGCCTTGCCCAGTAGGAGAATCTCTTCCATTTGCTGGAATATAATTTTCTGGTGGAAGCCTTATGAGAAGAGACCAAAATATGTTTAACTGCTGGTGTAAAATTTTGAAGCCTATGTTTGGAAGTGGAGCAGCCAAGTTGTCAAATTGAGGGTCTGGGTCTAGAGAGAAAGATGAAGCCCACCTGACATACGAGTCAGAAGTTCTGAAACTAGGTCCAGAGCCCACTGCTTCTCCTGAAGATGAGGCCAGAGGAAGGGGAACCAAATCTGACGAGGCCAATATGGAGCAATGAGAATTAGCCTGCTTCCCAAGACCTTGGCTTTCTGAATTATTTTGGGAATTAGCTGAAAGGCATACAGTAGCCCCAAGGCCCAATTGTGGACAAGTGTGTCTCTCAGTTTCTCGGGGATTAAGGCAAAGTAGCTGCTGCATTTGGTATTCAGGGTGGTTGCAAATCGGTCGCAGCAAGGCTGGCCCCAAGTTCGGAAAATCTTGTCAGCTATGCTCTGTTTCAGAGACCACTGCTGAGGGATCAAAATCACCCTGGTGAGCTTGTCGGCTATCACGCTGGATTTCCCTGGGATATGCGTTGCTACCAAAAAATGTTGGGAAGAGATTGCTCATTGCCATACTCTCACTGCCTCTCGACAAAGGGGGTATGAACTGGTTCCTTCTTGTTTATGTACCAGACTACAGTCATGTTGTCTGGATTGCAACCGTTCTTAGTGGAAGACAGTCCTGAAGTGCTTGCAATGCCAGAAGCACTGCTCTAATCTCTAGAACATTGATGTGCAAAGGGAGCCTCGCATTCTTGCCATGTGCTTTGGATTGTTCTTCCCAGATAATGCCCCCCCACCCTATCTGAGAAATGTCTGTGGTCACAGTAGCAACAGGTTGTTCTGGAACAAAGGGTCTTCTGGTGGTCACATGATTGGACTGAAGCCACCACAGGAGATCTCTGTTGCATGAATCTGTTATCCTTATCTGATGGGACATAGGAAGTTCTTGTAGAGACCATTGTGCAAACAGAAGCCACTGAAGGATTCTCATGTGCATCCTGGCTAGAGTAATGGCTGATGCCATGGTTCCAAGAAGTGTTAGAACTACTTTCACTTTTACCTTGCTCCTGGGAAGAAGGTCAACTATTTGCTGCCTGAGTACAGAGACTCTATCGGGCGGGAAGCGAGCCATCATGGAAATGGTGTCTATATCTGCGTCGATGAATATAATACGTTGACAAGGTAACAAGGCAGATTTTTGAAAATTCACTGTTATGCCTAACTGAGCACAAAGTTCCAGTGTAGTGTCCCTGGCCTTTAACTGAGCACAAAGTTCCAGTGTAGTGTCCCTGGCCTGTAGAAGTAGATGCTTGGTGGTGGCAGTTAGGAGCCAGTCGTCCAGGTATGGGAACACTTGGAGTCCCAGGCATCTCAGGTGAGCTGTTATTACTGCCACCATGCATTTGGTGAACACTCTGGGGGCTGTAGTGGGACCAAAGGGCAGAGCTCAAAACTGATGATGACTGGCTCCCAGCCGGAAGCGTAGATGACTCCTTGATGCTCTGTCCATCTTTATATGGTAGTACGCATCTTGGAGGTCTATTGAGTACATCCAATTATCTTTTCCTAAAAGGGGAAGAATTGACTGCAGTGTCACCATTCGGAACTTGGACTTCTTTACAGATTCATTTAACTTGCTGAGATCCAAAATGGGTCTCCAGTCCCCTGTTGTTTTTGGTACTGAAAAGAATCTTGAGTAAGTTCCAAATCCTATTTGGTCTGTGGGGACTTCTTGAATGACTCTTGTTTAGCAACTCTTGGATTGCTGTGGTTGCTTGTTCCCTCTGACTGGGCGGAACATCCAGGATTCTTCTGATCTGTGGAATGAGCTGGCAAAATGGAATGGAAGAACCTCTGGATATTATACTTTGTACCCACTTGTCTCTTGTGATATCTCCCCAGTCTACTGGGTACAAAGTTAATTGCCCCCAAGTGCCTCCAGAGAAGAGCAGGTGGGCCTCATTTCTGGAGCGCTGATAGTGTCAGCTGTGAAAGGAATCGTGGTCACCCTGGTTTTGTGGGCCCCCCTGCCACGTGGGCGACGTCTACCATTATTGCTTCCCCCTCTGCCCCTGGGGAAGGGTTCACCTCATGCGTCTTGAAAAACTCCCTGGGATCTTTTGAACCACATCTTTCCACTCTTCTGGCTTTTAAGATAAGGTGTTGAAGGTATGGAAAAACGTACTCCAATGGCAGAGAGTTTTCCCTTCCTGCTCGCATCTGGTAAGTGTTTCCAAGACTTTTGGTCCAAAGAGTGAGGAACCATCAAAAGGGGCATTGGTAAAGGAAGACTTGAAATGTTCCACAAAACTGCACAAATGCATCCAAGAATGTCTCCTAAGGGAAACTCCTGAACCTGCATCTCTACTTGCTCCATCGGCTGCATAGGAGATCAGTCTCATGGAAGAGTTGACTATGGAATTTAAGGTGGATAGCTGAAAGGTCACTTTTTCTGAGACCCCTGCAGCTAATGAACCTTGTAGAGCATCTCCTACCTCCTTCAGGGGATCACTTTGAAGTCTTGTAAAATGTGTGAGATAGTTCAGTGATCTGAGGGTGAAAGTCACTGATGAGAAAACATGTTTCCCGTATATGTCCATCGTTCGAGAATCCTTATTCGGTGGATGGACAGATGATGAATCATAGAGTTCCTTCTTGGTGGCTGCTGCCACCACCATAGCATCTACAGGTACACCTTTTGAGAGAAAATCCTTATCCAAAGGAGCTGACAGGAACTTATTTGGCCTCCAAGGGACTGGCTCTATAGTGTCTGGTAAATCCCATGCCTTCTGACTAACCAAATCCATAAGCTCATTGAAAGATAGAGAAACCCAGGAGGCTGAAGGTTGAGATCCAAAGGCCTTCAGGTACACTGACTCCTCATCAGAAGGGTTAATGGGTTTCCAGGTGCCTCTCTGATTTAGGATCTCTAGGATATCTGAGAAACAGATATCTTCAGAGGACAACCGTGGGGACACTTCTGCTTCCTTGAGATCAGTATCAGAAGTGATGGACCCATCAGGGGAGTCTATATGCTTCCTCTTGCATGTCCTCTTCCGCGGCGGCCCTTCAGATGGGTAGTCTGGGGAGGTCTCGGAAGAGTGGGGCTCGCCCAATGGGGCTTCCTGAGGCCCTGAATCTCTGCTGTCCTATAGATGGGATGATGCCAAAGCAGACGCCAGTGCTTGAGGGGGGGGGGGGGAGAATGCCAGTATTCCTGAGTAGAGCTGTAGGAGGGGACAGCACCACTCATCACTTCAAAGGCCGATCCCCCAGTTCCAAGGACACCTCCAGTTCTGAAGAAGCAGAAGAAATCCCCAGCCCCAAGGAGATCGGCTCCGAGGTCGATGTAGTAGCCGAGCTCACCCATGCCGACACACCGATGGACAGACTTGGAACCAAAGAGACTCTGATCCGAGACCCCCCCCCCCGGAGCTGACCAGAGCACTACAGCTCCTAGACACTCCAGATGGCACCAATAGTGTCGGAGCAGGCCACGGTTCCAGAGAGTCCCAAAGGGGTCACAGAACTGAAAGGTCTACCGCAAGCGGTATCTGGCATTCTGGCTCCAAAGATCCAGCTTGGCTCAGAGGAGGAATAGTGAATGTAGTCATCTTGGATGGCTCCAAGACCGGTGAGGTCGGAGCCGAGAACAATTTTGCCAATGTCGGCGACTTTGAAAGCCTGTGCACCACCCTGTCCACATCATCTGATAACCTCCTAGAGGACTTGGATGAGACAGTAGGGGATCGAGACCTTTGAAGAATAGGGGATCTCAAAGTCAGAGATACTGGTTCTAATTCAAAGGACCAGCTCCAAGAAGTAGTCTGTATCAGCTCTGAAGTCTTTGGAACCGATGAGCTAGATTTGTCTGCACTGATTGTCTCCCTCGGTTCTGAAGGCGGTGGAGCTGAGGAGATACATTTTTTGGTCAGTTTAGGTATTTTCTTTGGAGGCTCTGAATGAGCCGAGGAAGAGGGTGAAGAGGAAGGTCTCGTAGGCTTGTCACTAGTAGTTGGAGAAGTTATCTTCATCAAAAGCAGGCTTTATTAAAACTCTTAAAATCAGTTTTTTTTTCCTCTCATGTAACTCTCGAGAGCTGAAGGAGTGACAAAAACTGCAAAATTCCTGCAAGTGAATAGCTCCTAAGTAGTACACGCACACACTGCGCCCATTAGTTACAGACATTTTTTGGGAGCATTGGTGGCATTTCTTGAACCCAGAGAGCTCGGATTCCTTATCTCTGGACTCTTTAGACATGTTGAACAGCAAGGAATAAAAACTGCAATAAGAAATATTGCACCAAAAATTACCCTAAAACAAACACACAGCAAAAAACAGTACACGGAAAAAACAGCACTACCCTATAAGTTAAACGGGCGCTAGGCCCTCTAACTTAAACGGACCTAGCTGAGCTGACGGGAGACACATGACACAAACCCTCTAATTAAAATGGGTTACTTTTAGCTCTTAAAAGAGAAACACACAAATTACTGCAAGACTGACAGGGATAGGGCAGGTCTAACGAGAAAAACGCCAGCCAATAAACAACAACACAACAGAAGATAAACGAATTACACCAAAAACCTATAGGAAGGATAAACTGCCTAAACTAAGATCTAGAACAACTCTAATAAAATTTTGTCAAAAACCGCTATCAATAATGAAATTGAAAAATACTTTGCCACAGCCAAGGAGAGAGCATCCAAACTTGCAAAGCAGCAAACGAGATCTGGGGGTTACTTCAATGCATTATGTGATAGGTATTGAGCCACGAGCGAAGTGAGAGACTTCGAACTAGTGTATTGGCCAAGTCAGAGTACTGGCTCCGAACCCTTTCAGTAAGAAAGAAGATGAGAGGGACAACATAACATCCACATTTTCTTACCACTGTGCTGATTTCTTGAAAAAGATCTCTGCGAGGTAGAAAAATGGATTCCTACGGCAGACAGGGTCTTTCCATCTTGTTCAATATGGGAAAGTGTTTCTAACAGTGGGCCCAAAAAGGAAGGATTCATCAAAAGGAACATTGATGAATGATGCTTTAAAGAGCTCTGTGAAGTCACACAGGTGAATCCAAGCATACCTCCTAATGGATATGCCTGTACCTCTGTCCCATGAGAAACATTCAGCTGCATGAGATATTAACCTCATGGACATGTTTGATATAGATTGTAGGGTGGCCAGTCACGAAGAATAAGCTTTTACTTCCTCTGCCAACATGGACTCATATAGCAAAGGTCGCTGATGCCCTACCTCATTTTCCATAGCCACCCAAAACCCTAGACTCTCTGTTAGGGGGATGGCCAGAAGAGCTTTGTTCAGCTAGCTCCTTTTATATGGTTGCAGCAATAACCATGGCATCTACAGGAACCCCCTTGGACCAATGTTGCCTGTCTGATGGAGCACTGAGGATCTTATCTGGGTATTTAGGGATGGGCTCTACGGAATCGGGCTCCTTCCATGCCTGTCGGGAAACAAGGTCAGTAAGCTCATGTTCCGGGGGGGGGGGGGTAACTCAAGATGTAGATGGTCCAGACCTGAAAGCTTCCAGGGGAGACCATCCACCCTTTTTGGCACAGGAATTCCAAAACATCTCCAAATGAGATGTCTTTTGGTGGAGATCTTGGGGACCCTTTCCATTCAATGAAATCAGTGTCCTCTGTCAATGATTCCTGAGAGGAATCTAAGTGTCTCCTTTTGCACAGTTTCTTTCAAGGAACCTCTTCAGTGGGATATTCTGGAGAAGTGTTGGAAGAAAGGGGATGTCCCTGTGCAAGGACTGCCTGGAACCTTTTATGTACTGTCTGTCCCTATGTAAATAAGATGATGAGACTTAGCTCTTAAATCATGTGGAGGAATGGGAATAGGATCTGAAGAAGTGATAGTTAAAGAATCTCCTGGATGGATGAAAACCCCTTTCACTACCTCAAAGGCAGAAGGTCCAGGAAAAGTAGAAATCAGCCTCGCCAAAGCTCTAAGCTCAGCTAATGTTCCACTCCCTCTGGGTTCCACCCCTGAGGAGAGAATTGGACCTGAGCTGTCCATTACTATGGCACAGGGGAAGTGACGGCTCCAAAACCCTTGGAGTTGAAGTCACCCCCCCCCCAACCCAATGCCAACACTTAGGCTCTAAGACTTGTTCTGCTCTGAAACCCTCAGAGCTGAACAGATCATGGAAAGAGTTGGAGTCAAGGAAGGTAACATTCTCGGATCCAACACATCAACTCTTGGGATACTGAGATTTGACAACTCCGAAACCACAGGTTGGATTGGAAAAGGAGTCACTGTAGGGTGCATGGAAGGTTGCAGACTCTCAGATCCGATGGGGGACAGAGCCTGAAGGACCCCCATCTTGAACTGAGCTCTAAGGAACATTCTCATCATCATATCCACATCATGCTCAGAAAGACTCTGGAAAGACCTGATAGAGGAGGATGCTGAGGGAGAATGAGAAGTCTTTTCTGGAGTCTCCATTAGAAAAGGAGATCTTAATCTCTTAGATACCTGCTCCTGTGAGAAGTACGTAACTGGATCTAAGGAGATCTGACAGGGTGTGTTATCAGATCCAAAATCTTTTTGACCTTAGGGGCAGTAGGATCCAATGAAGTAGGATCTGAGGCCTTTTTTTATTTTTGAAAGGAAGAATATACCAACAATGGTAAAAAAAGATTACATCAGGAGAGGTAAGAAAAAAAAGAGAACAAGCTACCAACGATGGTAGGATAGAGCCTACACTGGGTAAAAGAAAAAGATTTAAAAAGGTAGAGAGAAGAATGCACTAAAGAAGAAAAAGTTTTAGTAGTAAAGAAAAAAAATTCAAGTATCACTTACAAAAAACACAAATCTGCCTACAGCGCAAGAGCACAGAAATCCTGAGCGATCAACATAGCGGCAAACAAGATCTGAGGTAAAGCAGTGATCAGTGGCATTATGGGTAAAGGGAGGAGCTCAAAAGTCAGATCCTAGACTGCAAAAAAAAGTGGCAGAGTCAGATCCGAAGATTGGATCCAAATCCAATCATTGAGGAATGAATGAAAATGACATAATCAGATCCACTATTTTTATAAGGGTTAAATTCTGCATGTGCCAAGGCACATTCATACTGGTGTGTAGACATCAATGTTTTCGACATTTTGACATCAACATTTTTTTTCCATTCATAGTTTCATAGTTTAGTACTAGGCTATCTGCCTTGGGGCATTTGTAAGCCTAGCCATAGTGATGTGGCTTTCGCCACCCCATGCAATGGTACAAAAATGCACAGAATAGACTTAGAATACTGTGCCTCTGTCTAGTAGTGACACAATGAAGGCCCCCTATATAACAGAATTAGTTTACTGTGCCCCTGTCTAGCAGTGACACAGATGTGACCCCTAGGGATCTCCCATCCACTCATCAGGATTTCTCTTGAAGAGAGTCAGTGAGGGGCTCTGCCTAACATGAACTGGGATCTTGTTCCAAAGCATGGGAAGCCTCTGGGTTATGAATCTATCCCTCCAGCATGTCCTATTCATACTTGTGCCGAGGTTTAAGTCTTTAGCTCTCATGGTCCTGATGGATTTGGATTTTTTGAGGTGGTGCATGTCCATCAGGTCCTGATTGGACATGGCCTTGTACGTCAGGCAGAGATCGCCTCTGAGCAGGCGGTATGCTACTGAATAGAGCTTGAGTTTCTTTAGTCTGGCAGAATAGGACATATGTTGGAGACCCTTGATCCTCTTGGTGAGGTACTTTTGTGGTCTCTCCAGCTGTTGCAAATGCCAGGTGAGGTACATACCAAATGGGGCATTGTACTCAATCATGGGTCTGATGAGGGAGGAGTATAGGGGTACAATGACATTCTTGGAACTGGATGTGAATCCCTTCATGATGAGGTGTGCAAGGTAGAATGTTTTTCTAACCACTTTGGCAACATGGGTGTCAAATGAGAGGTCGCTGTCAACTTGGGTCCCTAGGTCTCTGATTACTTTTTCCATACTCAGTGGGTTGCTGTCTATGTGATCATTTGTGGGTACTTTGTTTTTGCCAAAGGGGATGACTATACATTTTTTGGCATTTAGTTTAATGCCGTGACTACGGCACCAGTTGTCCGTTTCTGTGAGGCCTTTTTGTAGGATGTATGTGTCTGCTGGTGTATCGACTATGGCGCCTAGTTTGCAGTCATCTGCAAACTTTGCCAGCCACAACCCTCCCATGTTTGCTTTAACATCTGATAAATAAATGCCGAATAAGAGGGGTCCCAGGACAGATCCCTGTGGGACACCACTTGTGACTGGCTTTGAGTCTGACATTGCTCCAGCGATTTTAACTTTATGGGTTCTGTCCTTTAGCCAGTTTGCAACCCATCTAGTGACATAAGGGTTTACGTTTAAGCTGTTGAGCTTATCTATGATGCCTGAGTGGGGTATTGTGTCGAAGGCCTTAGCCAAGTCCAGGTAGGCTGTATGGACTGCTTTGCCCTCATCAATGGCTCTAGTGACAGTTTCGAAAAAGTCAACCAGGTTCAAAAGGCAGGATCTGCCCTTTACAAAGCCGAACTGGGTGAGGTCAAGTGTCTGTAGGTCCCCTATGTCTCTGTTTATGAGTTCCATAATGATTCTTTCCATAGCTTTGCAGACCAGGCTGGTTAAGCTTATGGGGCGGTAGTTCCCAGGGTCTGTAGAGGTACCCCCTTTGTGGAGTGAGACCACTGTTGCTGTACGCCAGTATTCAGGTACATATCTTGTACTAAGGCTAAGGTTAAATAGCATTTTTATGTGCGGGTTTAGCTCCTCTTGGAGTTAACGTAGCACGCAACCCGGAATACCGTCAGGTCCCATTGATGCTGTGTTTTTAGCTTTGCTGAGGGCGCTTCTCACTTGGACATCTGAGATGACAGGGATATTACATTCAGCTGGGATAAGTATTTCTTCTTTTGGGGGTGAGGAAGGGGAGAAATTTGCACTGAACCTGTCAGCCAGAACGTTGGTAATATCTGTGGGTTCAGTGTATTTTTTGTTGTTGTGAACTAACTCTGAGCATATCTGAGGGTTTCTGCCCAGGTTTCTAACATAGCTGAAGAAGGCTTTGTGGTTATCTTTAGTGTCCTTAGCGATTTTTCTCTCAAAGTTGCCTTGGATGTTTTTATGAGAGAACGTAGTTTTCTGCTAATGTTGATCAGAGATGTCTTCCCTTTATGGGATTTTGCTCTGTCGTGCAGTAGCTTCCTTCTTTTGTTATACAATTTGTTAATGGCTGAGGTCCACCAGACAGGACGCTTGCCTTTGGTGGAGAGGGACTTGGATTTATTTGGGATTGCATGATCCATGCATTCTTGGAGATGTCCATAGAAAGCATTTGTGAAGGATTCGGCATTGTGGGATGTGGTATCCACTGGCCCAGTGGGCTTAAAGGATACCATCTCAGTCTTAAGAAGAGTGAAGTCTGCTTTTGAGAAGTTTTTCACTGTGGTCTTTTGTGCTGGGGTGGAGGTGGGATATGTATATCCAGGGTGATTTGTTTGTGGTCAGATCTCACTAGTGAGGGGTATACCTCGGTGTGGAGCATTTTGTCCCCATGTTTGTGATGATCAGGTCTAGTATATTATCTCCCTAGTGGGAGAGGTGACTAGTTGTTCCAGTGCATTTGAATTCATGAATTCCAGGAACCTTTGGGCTAGGGTGTTAGGGCTAGAATAATGTACCCAATCTATGTTTGGGTAGTTGAAGTCTCCCAGTATGATGGTATTTTGTGATACATTCATATCCTCCAATGTCTTCAGGAAGGCTGAGTGGGGTTCCTGAGATTGGGAGGGTGGTCTGTAATATGCTACCAGTTGTATAGCAGTTTTGCCTATGGTTAGTTGCACTTGTATGGTCTCTGATGCTTCATGTGTTGCTACTAACCTGGAGGTGTGGGTGTCCTTGATGAATATGGACACTCCCCCTCCCTTTGTGGTTCGGCTCGGGTTTTGGGGCCGAAAAGCATGATACGAGGTATAGCCTGGTAGTGCTGGGGTGCTCTCAGGAGCCTTGAACCAGGTTTCAGTTACTGCACAGACGTCGATGTTCTCCATATTGAGGAGTGCATAGAGTGCCTGCATCTTGAGATTTAGACTTCTGACGTTGAGCAGCATTACCCTTAGTTTTTTTCCATTTTTGTTTTCTAAGGAGGTGGGTTTGTCTTTTGGGCCTTGCCTAAAAAAGGCACTATGGGGGTGGCAAGAGCCTTAGCCAATATCCGGAAGCCCAGTGGTGACAGGTGCAAGCCGTCCCTTGCGAAGCAGCGTGGCTTGTCCAACATGTCATCCCAGGCAGACAGACATTGGATCCCCTTAGAATGACACCAGTACTTGAGCCAATTATTAAAGCTGATCATCTTGTCTTTGTATTGTGGCATCATTCTTGGTGAGGGCAAGATGCTGCTCAGGGTCAGGGTCATACCAGCCTGGGCTACATAATCAGAGAGCTCCTCTATGTCTCTTTTCATGTAGTCCAGGGAGGTACATCTCAGGTCATACATGCCAGCATGGACAATGATGGAGTCATATTTGTACTTGCTTTGGAGTGACCTGAGTGCATGTGTTATGTGGCAGATCCTAGCTCCCGATAGGCAGCTCACAGTCACCCTCTCCTTGCTCAGCCTGGTAAGCAGGACATCAGTGTGTCTGACTATAGAGTCACCTATTACTAGTGTATCAGGCATGGTGTTTGGCCTTAAGGGCTGTGATTGGTTGACACACTGATTTATTGAAGTATGTGTTGCATGTGTTTTGTTTTGAGATGGTGGATTTTTAGATGTCTGCTTTGGGAGCCTCTATTGTTTTGGTAAGTTTTTTATTAGAGCCTCAGAGTATGTCTTTGTGTTTTTATGTGTTTGGTTTGCAGTTGTGGTAGGTCTATGTGGGACTGGGTTTGTTGTGCGTGTGGTTACCATCTCCTCCTGTCTGGTCATGCCAGCCCTGAGTTGAGAGAGTTCAGCCTCCAGTTTGGCTATATAGTTGCATCTCTCACATGTATTTGTGTTTGTTGGGAGGAGGAGAGGGTTGTCTGTGTACATGAGACAATTGTAGCATTGTCTCAAGATACCCAGATTAACCAGTTGAACTGGAGAGGACGCCAGTAATCTACCACTCGACATGCTAGAACAGTATAAGGGAGTGTTGTGCCTTTAAGGGAAGTGGATATTCACAGGGGTGTTAGGTGGATGTAGTGCTTACTTAGTACGAGAGTGCTTACTTAGTAGAGAAGTTTTGAGAACAAGTGCTAGGCTTATAATATAGCGAATAGTCTGATTATACTAAGAGTAGAGCTTCCTTAAGGGAAAATTTGAAGAGCAGACTTGGCGGAGCCAGAAGAAGTTTAACCGGCTATGCGCACAATCGCGCAAAGCCGCGCCAATGCGGATTTTAAACAGGGAACTACAAAAGAGCTAGAAATGGTCAAAAACAACCAATTACTACAGCTCTTGTGCTGAGGTCACTTCCTACAGGGACAGGTAGGCTGTTCAAGGCTCCCCACTCCCACTGGTGGGCAAAGAAACTTCCCTCTATCCAAGTAAGGTAATGGACAACACAGGAACTACATCACAGCCCAGAATACAGCAATGCCTGTAAACTGGTCTAAACTAGTCGAGGAGAGGCGAGAAAACAAGGATTATTTTTTTGTTTTTTTGATAGAAACGCACAGAAAATGCAGAAACAGTGATAAATCAGTTACACAGGCTAGCACACTTTAGTGAGCAGCCTCAACAGTTAAATTAAACAAACAAACAAACAAACTTTCGATCAAATTCGACTAAAAAGTAACTTTAAGTGCAGATTTTAAAATAATGCAGCAAACAGCTAAAAAAACTGTTTAAGCTTGTTTAGGGTAAGCTAGAGAAGCTATTCCAAGCAAAAAAAAACAGCAAAGATACTTAAATCCAGAAAGTAGTCGCTTTTCTGAGTTCTCTGTAGCTAGGACCACTCTGCAGGAACACGGGGAGCTTGTCTGAGTAGTATAGCCAGAAAAAAACGCCCAGAGGCAGATTTTAAACAGGGAACTACAAAAGAGCTAGAAATGGTCCAAAACAACCAATTACTACAGCTCTTGTGCTGAGGTCACTTCCTACAGGGACAGGTAGGCTGCTCAAGGCTCCCCACTCCCACTGGTGAGCAAAGAAACTTCCTTCTAGCCAAGTAAGGTAATGGACAACACAGGAACAACACCACAGCCCAGAATACAGCAATGCCTGTAAACTGGTCTAAACTAGTCGAGGCGCGGCGGGAAAACAAGGATTATTTTTTTGTTTTTTTGTTTTTTGATAGAAACACACAGAAAATGCAGAAACAGTGATAAATCAGTTACACAGGCTAGCACACTTTAGTGGGCAGCCTCAACAGTTAAATTAGACAAACAAACAAACTTTCAATCAAATTCAACTAAAAAGTAACTAAGTGCAGATTTTAAAATAATGCAGCAAACAGCTAAAAAAACAGTTTAAGCTTGTTTAGGGTAAGCTAGAGAAGCTATTCCAAGCAAAAAAACAGCAACGATACTTAAATCCAGAAAGTAGTCGCTTTTCTGAGTTCTCTGTAGCTAGGACCACTCTGCAGGACCACGAGGAGCTTGTCTGAGTAGTATAGCAAGAAAAGAATGCCCAGATGCAGATTTTAAACAGGGAACTACAAAAGAGCTAGAAATGGTCCAAAAAGTACAGTTTTGTACCTACCATAAATGTAGATGTTCGAGGATCCACATTGCTGCAGTCCTAACTATTGGGTAGTCCGCTGTCCAGTCGGCCCGAATACCAAAGTATATGGCTGACGTCGGTCAGGGTGCATTAGACTGACGTCAGTACGTCAGGGTACTAATGCGCATGACCGACGTCATATCCTCAGTCTTTTCTTGCCCCAGATGTCAGAAGACCCTGAAAAGATAAGGCCAAAAACCAAAAACTCCCAACATACCTGCACCAAAATATATATATACAAAATATACAAAATTAGCAGAATATAACCTCACCTACACAACCACCCCTAAACACAGAGGGGAAGGAGGGAGGGTAAATTGGACTGCAGCAATGTGGATCCTCGAACATCTACATTTATGGTAGGTACAAAACTGTACTATGTTCTTCATTCCACATTGCTGCAGTCCTAACTATTGGGTAGAATCCCAAAGCAGAGGTAAGGGAGGCTGGCAAATCATAAGGAAGCAGGAACTGACAACATGCCCTGCAAAATAGCTGTGGCAAAACCAGCCCTAGACTTAGAGTAGAGAGGAAGGTGATAATGCTTAGAGAAAGTATGCACTGAACTCCAAGTAGCTGCCTCCAGAATATCCTTAGTTGCCACCCCCCTCAGAAATGCTGTTGAAGTGGCAGTAGCCCTAGTGGAATGAGGCCTAATCCCAGCTGGAATCTCCTTGCCATGATGGGAATAACAAAATGTAATGCAACACCCAATCCATCTAGAAATAGTTTGTTTTGACACAGGCTTGCCCTGAGAACTCAAAGCAAAAGAAACAAACAACTGCTGAGACTGCCTAAAATCCTTAGTCCTGCTCAAATAATAACGCAATTGCCTGTGTACATCTAAAGTGTGCAAAATCTTTTCCCCTTTATTTTGGGGATCTGCATAAAACGTAGGCAAATGAATAGTTTGGTTTAAAGCCACACTAGAAACCACCTTAGGCATAAAGGAAGGATTAGTACGTAAAGATACTCTATCCTTATGAAAAATCAAAAAAGGCTCCACTGCCATAAGGGCCTGCAACTCAGAAACCCTTCTTGCAGAAGTAATGGCCAACAAAAAAGCAGTCTTCCATGACAAGTATTTCAATTCAGTAGTAGCCGCAGGCTCAAAAGGTTGTAGAGTAAGTTTCTCCAACACAAAATTGAGATCCCAAGCAGGAGTAGGAGCTCTACGTGGGGGTCTTATATTCTTTGCCCCTCTAAGAAATTGCTTGAACAAAGGATGCGAAAACAGCGGTGGGTCACAATCATAGTGAGCTGAGATTGCTGCAGCATGAATCTTAATGGAAGAGAAAGACAAACCTTTGTCCAATAACTCAGTAAGATATTGAAGAGCCACACTCAAATTTGGCTCAGAAATCTCCAAATTGTTTGCTGCACTCCAAAATAAAAATCTCTTCCATTTTTCTGCGTACACTTTCCTTGTACTAGGTCTCCTGGCTTCCATAATCACATTTAAAACTTGTTGAGACCTGCTGTCTTTCAAAACAGAATATGCCAGGCTGTTAGATGAAGAGAGTGAAGCTTGACATTGAGCAGGTGACCGTCTCTCTGAGACAACAGGTGTGGAATCAAGGGTAAAGGCCATGGAGGCTTCTTTACCAGACTCCTCAGTAATGGGTACCAGTGCTGCCGAGGCCAATCTGGAGCTATTAAAATCATCCTTGGCTTGTCTTGTCTGACCTTTAGAAGCACCTTTGGAAGAAGAGGCAGAGGTGGAAACGCATACACATGAAGATTTTTCCAACTGAAAGAAAGAGCATCCACTTTCCAAGCTGTGTGATGAAACCTCTTTGTGCAAAACTTTGGCAGCTGGTGGTTTAGTGGAGAAGCGAACAGATCTATGTCTGGAGTTCCCCAGGACACTGTCAACTTTTGAAATACATGAAGATCCAGTTTCCACTCGTGGGGATCCATGATTTGTCTGCTTAACACATCTGCTAAGGAGTTCTGTGCTCCTGGCAGAAACCTTGCCTGAAGAGTTAGTTGCAAGCTGAGCGCAGTCTCCCATAAAATCATTGCTTGCCTGCACAATGGGTAAGAATGTGTTCCCCCTTGTTTGTTGATGTACCACATGACAGTTGTGTTGTCTGTTAGAATCAACACCTGCCCTGGAAGAAGTAACTCCTTGAAAGCCATTAATGCAAACTGGACTGCTAACATCTCCTTCATGTTGATATGTAGATGCTGTAGTCTGGCAGGCCACTTGTCTTGTATCCACTTTCCATTTAGATGAGCTCCCCAAGCAATGTCTGAGGCATCTGTCGTTAGAATTTGACTCACCTCTGGCCGGGTCACAGAGAGTCCCTTGTTTAGGTGACATTCCTGAGCCCACCACAAAAATTCCTTTTGAATGCAAGGTATTATTTGAATGACAGTGTCCAAATCCTGGCAGTGCTGTGTCCATACATTTTGAGATACCATTGTAGCTTCCTCATATGCAGTTTGGCATTGGGAAGCACCAGAATACAAGATGCCATGAACCCTAAGGCTTGAAGGACTGTCCTTGCAGTCAGCCCGGACTGAAGAGATAGTTGATGGAAGTAACTGGAAAGATTCTTTTGTTTGTCCGGGTTAAAAGGCCATCTGGGCTGCTGTATTCAGTCTCACACCCAGAAAGCACATGTCTTGAGAGGGTACTAGACTGGACTTTATTTCGTTCACAGAATACCCTAGGCATCTTAGCACTGCTATGACATATTCCAAATGCTGTAGAAGGTCTTCCTTTTCTTGAGCCAGAATCAGGCAATCGTCCAAGTAAGGATAGAATTGAATTCCTTTTAGCCTGAAGTAAGCTATCACTGGAGCCAGAACCTTTGTGAATACTCTGGGCGCAGTAGATAAGCCAAAGGGCAATGCAGAGAACTGATAATGAGAATTTCCAGCTCGAAACGCAGATACTTTCTGCAACTTAGTCTTATAGGCACATGAAGGTAAGCTTCCTTGAGATCTAAAGTTACCATCCAGTGATCTTTGCCCAGCAGAGGTAAAAGCTGTTGTAACGTCAACATTTTGAACTTGGGAATGTCCAGATAAGTGTTGAGGATAGATAAATCCAAAATTGGTCTCCACGTGTTCCCCTTCTTCGGTACTAGGAACAGGCGAGAATAAAATCCTAGGCCCCTTTCTGGCACAGGAACCAGCTGAATGGCCCCTATTTGGAGTAACAGAGAAATTTGCTTGTGAGCCTCTTGTCTTTGTAGAGGAGGAATGTCTGGCATGCCTTTGAAAGGAGGCAAGGTATGGAAATAAAACCTGCAACCGTGATGAATGATATCCAGAACCCATCTGTCTTGGGTAATTAAATCCCAATTTTCTTTGAAAAGAGACAGTCTTCCTCCCAACGGTGCTGCCAGGCGAGAATGAACTGGCAGCTGAAAAGGCAGGTCATTGGGTCTGCTTACGAAAGGACTGACCCCTGCCCTCACCAGAAGTCTGAGCAGGGGAACTCCCTTGTCCTAGGCCTAAAAGAACCCTGAGCTCTGCCCCTACCACGTCTAGACCTACCCCTAGACTGGGAATCATAAGCAGGATAAGTCCATCCCTTAGCAGGCCAATTTCTACTAAACTTCGGAGGCTGCACCTGCAAAAAATCTTTAACAGTTTGCATAGACTTAGCCTTGTCCTCCATTTTCTTCAAAACTGCTTCTACAGGCGAACCAAACAACACATCAGACTGCAAGGGAGCATCCAAAATCCGTGTCTTAACATGCTCAGCTAAATTCTGATCTCTCAACCAGGCGTGCCTACGAAGAACAGAACCAGTGGCAGCCACCCTGGAGGAGGCCTGCACAGCATCAAAACCACATTGCAAGGAATGTTTACCCACCTGTTCAGACACATGAACTAAATCCTGCAACTCTTTACACTCAATACCTTCCGCCAGAGCATCCACCTTAGATTTCAACTGTGAAAGAAGATAATTCTGATATTTTAACATGTGAAACTGACAATTCAACGCCCTCATGGCTAAAGTGGAAGAAGTATACACTTTCTTTCCCCATCTATCCAAAGCCCTTGCCTCTTTATCAGGAGGGACAGGATTTTTAACAACTGAGGCCTTCACACCTTTAGGCCCCTGAGAGACAGTTTCCGGGTCTGCCCTAGGACTCTACTTATGAGCTTCAGGCACACTATAATACCTATCCGGTTTAACTGGGGCAGGAGGCAAAGAATCAGGATTTAAGGAAGCCTCTGCAAAAACATCTTCCACCACATTCAAAACAGGAGGTATAGCTAAAGGCCTATGCTGGGGTAAAAACAAGAATTCCCTAAGCCTTTTCCTGGAATCAGAGAAATCTTGACCTTCCCATTTAAAATGCTCCCTCATGGAATGCAGAGTCTCTGAAAATGAAAAATCCTCAGGAGGGAAGCTGAAGGAGTAGAATCATCCACATCAGAATCAGAATAAGGAGGGTACTCCTGCAAGTCTTCAGCCGAAGACTCAGAAGCCTCCGAGCATTGCTCAAAACTCTCAAACTCAGGTTCCACCCTAGGCCTCTTATCAGGAGGGGGCATAGAACCCCTTATCATAGTAATCAAATCCTCTGCCATTTTAAGCATATGTTTCTTAGGCAAAGACCCTGAAGCACTAGGAGAAACCCCACTGAAGCAAAACTCGGCCTGCCCCTCAAAGAAGCCTTGGAAACAGAAGGGAGGCTCTGACCACCTTAGGAAGAGAGGGAAGAACAGCCACCTGAGAAGCCCCTCAGCCTGGCCTACTTCCTGAGAGGATACATCCTGTAACAGTAAAGTCTCTCCCTGAGACTCCAAAGAAACACCTGGCAAAACCTCCGGCTCCACTGAGCCCTCTAAAGAACCGGCGTCTGGGACTGTCGGTTCTTCCACTCTAGGCTTTGCTGTTTTGTCCTTGCGTTTTAGCGAAGCGCGTCGGAGCATCCGGCGGCATTTTATAATTACAACGCTTCCCAAACACTAACCTGGCACAGTCTAACCTTCTCTTAATAGTGCGTTTGTTAAATCTAGCACAAGAGCGGCATCCAACAACGTCGTGCTCAGGCCCTAAACAAGGTATACACAAAGTATGGTAATCCCTATGAGGTATCTGTTTCCCACAAGAAATACAGTTATTCACTTTTTCTGACATCCGGTTAAATACTGAGGCAAGAAAAACCAAAATATTCCCCAACGGGTACTTAGCCAACTTTGATTCGGTCTGAAACTCTGGCTTCAGAAACTTTCAGAACGCCAACCTGCACTCGCAAAATTGCTTCTGCATCGGACCATGCGGCAAAAAAGACTGAGGATATGACGTCGGTCATGCGCATTAGTACCCTGACGTACTGACGTCAGTCTAATGAGCCCTGACCGACGTCAGCCATATACTTTGGTATTCGGGCCGACTGGACAGCGGACTACCCAATAGTTAGGACTGCAGCAATGTGGAATGAAGAACATCAACCAATTACTACAGCTCTTGTGCTGAGGTCACTTCCTACAGGGACAGGTAGGCTGCTCAAGGCTCCCCACTCCCACTGGTGAGCAAAGAAACTTCCCTCTATCCAAGTAAGGTAATTTTTATTTATTTAACATTTGTTGACCGGGAATGTCCGACTAGGTTCCACAGAGCCTGTTTTCAGCGGAGGCCCGGGGAGAAATGCTCCAGATGCATGTCTTTGGAATGTGGGAGGAAACCGGAGTACCCGGAGAAAACCCACGCGAACACAGGGAGAACATGCAAACTCCACACAGAAGGCACCCCAGCCGAGAATCGAACCAGAGAACCTCTTGCTGTGAGGTGACAATGTTAACCACTACACCACTGTGCCGCGAGTTAATGGACAACACAGGAACTACACCACAGCCCAGAATACAGCAATGCCTGTAAACTGGTCTAAACTAGTCGAGGAGAGGCGGGAAAACAAGGATTATATTTTTGTTTTTTTGATAGAAACACACAGAAAATGCAGAAACAGTGATAAATCAGTTACACAGGCTAGCACACTTTAGTGGGCAGCCTCAACAGTTAAATTAAACAAACAAACAAACTTTCGATCAAATTCGACTAAAAAGTAACTAAGTGCAGATTTTAAAATAATGCTGCATTGTAGCTTAACTCATACTTGAATATAGATACATAGATGCAAAATTAAAACAGATTTTACACAGGGAGTATTCAGTTACTCAGTAAAAGTTATAACAACCAAAGATGATGCGGCAGTATGAGAAGAAATTAACTGACTAATAACTGGCTTAGTTTTTGGTGCCACTTGGTGACATTTGAAAGGGGTACAACATTTATCATCTAGAGAGATCACACTGCTTCACCAAAGATGGCCTGCACCTGTCCCCTTTAAGGTTTTAAATACCGGCTAAAACTTTGTCCACTTCCATAGTGCCTTTTTTAGACCATGTCAACCAGAAAAATCTCCGAAAAGAAGAAAACATAGGATAATCTGAAGTTATTACTGCTCTATGCCTGGAGTCTAAAAAAAAAAAACACCACTCCCTGCATGCTCTTCTCACCCTGGAGAACATAGATATCTGTATAGTTATGGATCTGTGGTTTAAAGCCACAGAGAACACTCCAACAGTGCAAGGCTATAATGCTGTCTGCATATTTAGACCAGCTACTACACAGGAAGTGACAAAATAAGAAGTTATGTACCTACCATAACGTTCCATGTTAGTTGTCTTCTTCTCGCCTTCTTTCTTGCTGGATGGGTTCGGAGCCGATCCTTGGCTCCGACTCGGCCAATACTAAAGCTTGAGAGCTAATTCCACCAGCTCGAGGCTCCCCTATATCCCACAATGCTAGGCGGTAACTACTCAGATCTCGTTTGACAGCTATACCAAGCAACCCTAGTCTCCATAGAATGGAGTAGGGAAACCCACCTCAAAACAACCTGCGTGAAAGGTATCGCAGACCTAAGAAAGGAGAAAAAGAGGTGGAAGAACGTGTGGGAATGACGACTTCCAGAGAAAGAATACAAACTGAATTCCTGTCGGTCTGTCCAGGCTTGGGGGAAGGAGGGTGGGACGCAAGAAAGAAGGTGAGAAGAAGACAACTAACATGGAACGTTATGGTAGGTATATAACTTCTTAATGTTAAGTTGTCTATCTCGCCTTCATTCTTGCTGGATGGGACCGCATCCCTAGCACCTTATCCCGGGTGGCCTATCGGAACAGACTCTTGAGAACAGTGGAACCAAAATTGGCACGGCTTCTGGAAACCATGTCCAATTTGTAATGTGAAATGAATGTATGAGGAGAAGCCCAGGTGGCTGCTGCACAAATGGAATCTATTGGCAGCCTATCCTGAAAAGCTACGGATGTAGCTAATGCCCTAGTTGAATGAGCTCTAGGTCTTGAGGGTAGTTTTTGATGTCTGATCTCATAGATGAAGGTAATTGTAGAGGTGAGCCATCTAGAGAGGGATACTTTAGTAACAGGAAGGCCCAATTTCCCTTCCGCATATGACAGAAACAATTGATTAGATTTCCTGAATTGTTTAGTCCTGTCTAAGTAATATCAAAGTTGGCGATGAACATCCAAAAAATGTAGCTTTTGTTCCGACCTGTTTGAATAGTTAGGGAAAAAGACGGGGAGATCAATAATTTGGTTTAGGTTTACTTGAGAGGAAACTTTAGGCAAAAAGGATGGATTAGTACGGAGGGATACCCTATCTTTGTGAAATACTAAGTAAGGAGGACGACTACACAGAGCATGGAGTTCAGATACCCTTCTCGCTGAGGTTATAGCTACCAGAAAAAGTGTCTTCCAAGAAAGCAACTTCAGAGAACATGAAGCCGCCAGTTCGAAGGGGGGAAAGGATTAAGGATGCCAGAACCAAGTTCAAATCCCATTGAGGCGGGGGATCTTTGATTGGAGGTTTGAGAAGAAATACGCCCCTTAAAAAGGCTTTACAGAGTTTGTGAGCCATGATGCTAGACTCCGAGACACCAACATGAAAATTAGATATGGCAGCCAATTGAACTCTAATGGTAGATGCAGATGATCCTAAATTAAAGAGTTCTGCTAGAAAGTCTAGAATAGACTGGATAGGTGCAGTAAAGGGATCTATGTTTTTTGATGTTGCCCAACAGGAGAAGCGTTTCCATTTGCTACTATAAATCTTCCAGGTAGAAGATTTATGAGAGGCTATCAAGATATCTCGGACCGAGCGAGATATTGAGGGAAGCCTGGCTAAGGTTGGAATTGGAGAAACCACGCTGTGAGGTTTAGAGAAAGCAGAGATTGGTGCAGCTGACCCGATTGGTGGGTTATCAGATCTGGTACTGGGTCCAGATGCCAAGGCTGCTCCAAAAGGTAACGATGAAGAAACGGAAACCATATCTGTCGAGGCCAGTAAGGGGCAATGAGGATCATTGTCACTCTCAAGGCGATGGCTTTCTGAATTAGTTGAGATATCAGTGGAAAGGGGGGAAAGGCATATAGAAGTCCCCAGGGCCAATCGTGGACTAGAGCGTCTCTGGTGGGATGGCCTGGTAACGGGAAGAGAGTGAAGAAGTCGTGACACTTGCTGTTTTGGGGAGTAGCAAAAAGATCGCAGCAAGGATGGCCCCATCTTAGGAATACTTCTTCTAGAACTGATTTCTTTAGAGACCACTCATGGGGCATGAGAATTGCCCTGCTCAATTTGTCTGCAATAACATTGGATTTCCTGGGAATTTGCGTTGCTATCAGAAAACGCTGAGAAGAGATCGCCCATTGCCAAAGTCTGAGTGCCTCTCGACATAAAGGGTATGATCTGGTTCCACCTTGTTTGTTGATGTACCACACTACGGACATGTTGTCCGTTTGAATTGCAATAGTCCCAGTGGGAAGAGAGTCGTGAAGGGCTTGCAACGCTAAAAGCACTGCTCTCATCTCTAAGACGTTTATGTGCAAGTGGCACTCGAAAGGTTGCCACGTGCCTTGAACTGTCCTGCCCTGATAATGCCCCCCCCACCCGATCAGGGAGGCGTCTGTTGTCAATGTGGTGACTGGGGGGGGGGGGGGGGAGTGAAGGGTCTTCCTCTGAGAAGTTGAGGTGATGTGATCCACCAAGACAGTTGATTCTTGCATGATTGAGTTATCAATATGGTATGGGACATCGGGAGCTGTTGAAAGGACCATTGAGTAAACAGCATCCATTGGAGGATCCTCATGTGAAAGCGAGCTAAGGGGAGAAGGGGAATAGTTGCTGCCATGAGTCCTAACACCTTCAAAACTAGTCTGGTTTTGACTTTGTTGCATTGTAAGAGAAGGGAAACTTGTTTTCGAATATCTGACACTCTCTGCTCTGTGAGTCTGGCTGAAAGATTGAGTGTGTCTAAGGTGGCGCCTATAAAGGTAATAGATTGACAAGGCAGATTTTTCGAAATTTATCGAAATGCCTAGAGCTTGGCAAGATTGGATGGTGAAGTCCCTGGATAGAAGAAGCTGATGTCTGGTGGTGGCGGTAAGGAGCCAGTCGTCTAAATATGGAAACACCTGGGATCCTTGACGCCTCAAGTGAGCCGCGACCACTGCCATGCATTTGGTAAACATACGGGGGGCTGTAGTGAGACCAAAGGGCAGGGCCTTGAACTGGTAGTGACAGGCTCCCAGCCTAAAGCGGAGATATCTCCTGGAGCATCTGTTCATCTTGATGTGGTAGTACGCGTCCTGAAGATCTATCGAGCACATCCAATTGCCCTGACCCAAGAAGGGTAGAATGGACTGTAGCGTGACCATCCAGAATTTTGTTTTCCTGATATACTTGTTTAAGTAGCTGAGATCCAGTATGCGTCTCCAGTCCCCTGTTTTTTTTGGTACCAAAAAGAATTTGGAGTAGATTCCGGATCCTTGCTGGTCTGCTGGGACTGATTGGATAGCTCTTTTTGATAGCAGCTTTGAAATTTCTAATGCTGCTTGTTCCCTTAGACCGGGTGGAACGTCTGGAAGGGATCTTTTGGGTTGGGATGGGATGTGAATAAAGGGAATTTTGTAACCCTCGGATATGATCGACTGTACCCATTTGTCTTGAGTAAGGGAAAGCCAGGCTTTTGGGTACAGGGATAACCTTCCCCCGACTGCCTCCGAAGGTGGACAGCCGGGCAGCCCCTCAGGGATGCTGAAAGGGTTTATCAGAGAACATTTCTCTGCTACCCTGGTTTTGCGGACCTCCTCTGCCTCTAGGGCGGTGTCTATTATTATTCCCCCCTCTGCCTCTAGAGGGGAATCGACCTTGTGCGTCAGATGAGACTCCCTGGGATTGTTTACGGAACCACATCTTTCCTCCCCTCTGACCTTTGGGATAGGGTCTAGAAGGGGTAGAAAAATGGACTCCTACGGCAGAGAGAGTCTTACCTTCTACCTCACACCTGGTCAATGTATCCTTCACCTGTGGACCAAACAAGGATGATCCATCAAAGGGAGAATTGGTGAAGGATGCCTTGAAAGGGTCTGCAAAGTTGCACAGCCGCATCCAGGCATGACGTCGTAAGGCAACACCTGTGCCTGCAGCTCTACTCGCCCCATCCGCAGCATATGAGACCAGTCGCATGGAGGAATTAACGATGGAATTCAGGGTTGCCAACTGGGAGTTCATTCTGTCTTGGAACCCCTCAGCTGTAGGATCCTTTATCAGTTCAACCATATCCTTGAGTAAATCTCTCT
Source organism: Protopterus annectens (assembly GCF_019279795.1). NCBI lineage: Eukaryota > Metazoa > Chordata > Ceratodontiformes > Protopteridae > Protopterus > Protopterus annectens. The sequence goes on from NC_056737.1 coordinate 502,529,681, forward strand.
GGAGATGAGTGAAGTGGCATAAGTAGTTCAGCGACCGCATTGAAAAGGTCGCTGATGAGAACATCCGCTTGTGGTACCTGTCCATGGTCCTAGATTCCTTATTAGGAGGATGGACAGGAACCGAAGGATCGGCTAACTCCTTCTTAGTGGCCGCAGCCACCACCATGGCATCAACAGGGACACCTTTGGATAAAAAATCTTTATCTCTAGGGGCAGTAATAAATTTAGCTGGTCTCCTCCAGGTGGGTTCCACTGAATCAGGAGCCGTCCAAGCCTTCCTTGCCTCCACTTCCATAAGGGGGTCAAAGGGAGGGGACACCCAGGAGGTAGAAGGGCGAGAGCCAAACATCTCAAGATACACTGACTCATCCTCTGAAGGGTTAATGGCTGGCCAGTTCCCCCTCTGTTTCAGGATCTCAAGGATGTCAGCAAAGGAGACATCCTCAGAGGGGGATCGAGGGGAACCTTCAGATTCCTCTAAGTCAGTGTCAGAGGTGATAGACTCAGGGGAGTCAATATGCTTCCTCTTGCACTGCCTCTTCCTAGGGGGATCTCCTACCGGGTCAGGAGAGGCCTCGGAAGAGGAGGAAATTCCCAATGGGGAAACTTGAGGAGTTGGCTCTCTGCGGTCTAAGGCAAGGGGGTGAGTAGAAATCACCGCAGGCACTGTAGATGGAGGGGCTGAAGGAGCTGACTGTGGGGCAGACCCTGGTTCTAGCACGCTCTGCATGACCTCGAAGGCACCCCTGTCAGGCAAGGCCAGAGGCCCCCGCTCTGGAGAGACAAGGACCTCCCCCGGCACTGACAGGGGCGGCTCCGAAGCTGATGTCGGAGCCGAACTCACCAGCGCCGAAGCCCCGAGAAGGAGAGCGGGGTCAGACAAGGGTCCGATGCCACTCGCCCCCTCAGAGCAGACGAGGGAAGCTCGGCGCCGAGATCCCTCCAAGGAGGAGATCGGAGCAGACGGAGCTGAAAGGGAAGGTATCGGATCCGACGCACCAACAGTCATGGCTCCAACAAGCCCTGGCTCCGAACTCAAAGAAGTCGGAGGAGGAACATATTGGGGAATGGAAATAGCCACTGACTGCTGAGTCGGGCTATGCAGCATTTGGGCCAGTGCCTCGGACTTGAGAAGTCTACTCACTACCCTTTGCAAATCATGGTCAGATAGCCTGGAAGACCCTGAGGAATGAGTTTTATGGCTCCGTTCAGAAAGAAGAGGGGATCCTGGCACCGAGTGCACAGAGCCGATACAGGGGGATCTAGATCTCTTCCTAGAATGTGGCTCCGATAAGAGTATCGGAGCCAACGGAGTTTTATAAGCCTCAGCTCCAGCCGGAGCCGAGGTAACAGTATGAGGCTTGGAAACATCGGCTCCGGCCGGAGCCGATGTCGAAGCAGACTTAACCTTTCCAGAAGTCGACTCAGAAACCAGAGCCGACTGTTTGGAAGTTTTAGAAGACTTCCCCGACACAGACTGAGTCGGGGGGGCCTTCAGGCTTTAATAAGCCCCGCAAGATTAATTTATTCTTGCGTTCCTGTAGGACTCTAGGGCTAAAACCATGACAAACAGCACAAGAGTCCTGCAGGTGGAAAGGTCCCAGGCAATACACACAAGAAGTGTGACCGTCTGTCAGAGACATTTTCTGACAGCACGAGTCACACTTCTTGAAGCCTGAGACCTTCGATTCCTTGGACATAATAAAGGGTCCAAGAAACACACACACACACACACACACACACACATACACACACACACACACACACACACAGGCCTTAATTAAAAATAAAATACCAGTTGCACAAGGGGACTAGAAGGGGCCTAAGGCCTAAAACTAAAGTGGTAAATAAAAAAAGGAATTAAGGGCAACAAAGTTGTCAAACCACGTAAAGGGGTATTTAAAACTAAAGGTTTAGTGAAAAAGGAGTACTAGGGGTCTAAGATAGAAGATTTTAGAATTAAATCTTTGACTAACCTGCCTGAGCCGGTAGAAAAGCACCTCGTCAGCTATAGCGGCAAACGAGATCTGGGTAGTTACCGCCTAGCATTGTGGGATATAGGGGAGCCTCGAGCCGGTGGAATTAGCTCTCGAGCTTTAGTATTGGCCGAGTCGGAGCCGAGGATTGGCTCCGAACCCATCCAGCAAGAATGAAGGCGAGATAGACAACTTAACATGATGGAGTTGTCTCTATATTCATCAAAAACAGTAACAACTCAATACTGGTCAAGCAGTATGATTCATTTGAGCTTCTCAATTTCCAAATCAACATAAGCAAAGTCCCATATCTTATCATTGTAAACTACAAGTCCCCCTCCATGACCCAGAATACTCATACCACCTAAGTAATTTTTCCTTAGCTCAACACTATATTCCGAGATGACCAACTACCCTATTGCAAACTGGGAAACATACACAACTTCCAATATGCAGGCCCAGAGATTCCAGGAATTTGTCAGAACAAATGCTTTGGACCAGCCAGCCGGTAGACTCACTATAAGCACCAATATCCTTGACACAATCCTCACAAACAGAAGAACTTTCTATCCACCCATGTGTAATGTTCTCACTTGTCAGATAGGACCATAAACCTGTCTCCTTTAAAATTAAACTAAAACCTGTGAACCCATCTAACCCTTGAATGTTTCGGAATTATTCCAAAGCAAACCTTCTATTAATGAGTGATACCCATAACAGTAGATGTTCAAGTTCCTCACTGCTCTGCTGCAGTAACTGCACCCACCCACCATCCTCTTACTTCTGTATTTAGTTAGCAGTTGGGATATAAAGTTATTTGTGTGTGTGCGTGTGTGTCTGCTTATATACATACATACATATGAGAGTTGTGTGACAACATCGAAATACCACAACATCGAAAGTCATATGGTCAAAACCATATGATCGAATTGCCAAAATATTGAAAACACTACACAACAAAAATCTACATTTTTGCAAGGGGGGGGCAAGCCCCCCATGCACCACCCACCACTGCATATTATATATATATATATATATATATATATATATATGTGTGTGTGTGTGTGTGTGTGTGCGTATATCAACTCTGAGATTGCACTACAGTGGGGATATGTTCCCCCATCCCCACTGTACCACAATCTCCATGTATAAGCTTCGATGTTCTGTCAATTCGATCATATAGTCTTAAACATATGACGTTCAATGTTGTGAAACTTTAATCTTCTGAATAGACCCATTTATATATACATATATATATACATATATATATATATATCTTTTAGAAGTTCAGGATGAGTACACTATTTTACTTTTGGTCAAGAAAATCCTGAAGAAAGCATCACTCTGTTGATTTCCCTCCGCAGGGGTGACCAATGAGCAGTCAGAGTGAAGGTGTGGGAGACAACCCAAGCTTTTGGAAACTGTCCGATTGTTGTCTCCTGGGCAGGGCATAATCCACATAGCCTAAAGGCTATTGCAACAGTGAGAAATTCAAACATCTACTGTTATGTGTAAGTGAAACTTACACAACTGTACTTTTCTAGTACAGCTATCAGAATCATTATTACTTAAAAATTCATCTCTTCACCTCTTTCTGTCCTTCATCCTTGGTTTCAAGATTACTTCTCAGAATGCTACCCAAAAATGATGGCTTCCTGCACAACTCATGCTCTATGAAGGACAGACTAGATATACATGAAGATACTCACCATAAAAATACAACTCTACAATCACACCGATCTATACAGTCATAACCATTACCTTTCAAATGCTGTAGGAGACGGTGTATACATTAGTGGGTCTAGAGATAGGTTACTACCTGCAATGTGAAATATAGTCTGTGTAAATATATAATGAAGAATTACCAAAACAGCATTAAAAAGTTGTAAAGGGATAACTGCCGGTTTGTGCATTCTTAGTGAAGTGTAAAAATAGTGTAATTTTTAAACAGCTGATACGAGGTCCTAAAATCTTACTTTATCTGAAAGTACTTGAATAACCTCGAATGAAGAAAAACATAGTTTAATTAATGCTGTACGACAAACATAAAACATTAATGTCACCTCTGACCTACAACCTGAGATAATGGACTTCACTGTTTACATATACATCATCTTTCAGTGGCAGTTAACTCAATCACGAGATATAAAGTCTTTTTTTAAGAGGCAATGGGAATAAAGTAAATCTGCTCTTCTGCTCTCTTACATGTTATAATTTTCTAGAATGTGGTAAGGGATTGGGCTAGAAAAGCAAAGCAAGTATGAAGAAGACAGGTAGACTCCCAAGGAATGGAAGGGTGAGTAATACAACCATGTGTCCTACACTTTCCTTTAAGGCTGCAATGAACCCACTATAGATTTGTACTCTGGTACTTGTGCAGTCTGAAGCTCAAATGCCTCTGGCATTTTGTGGCACTAGTAGCAAAGTGATCTCTTTCCATGTAAGTATACAAGTATACTAAGCACTAAACTAATTGTTGCATATCTGAATCTTTGTCTCTCAATGTTTGTGCTAGGTTTTTAGCCTAACAAAAAGCAGTGTGGGAGACAATGAGGCCATTCCAAGTGTGTTTGGCATAATCTGCCTACCACACGAACATGTTAACAGACTTTACCAAAACAAAGAAATAAAAATCATTTACATTATTTTTAAACAGATTAGTATTCTCTCTGGTTGGCAGGACTGATTGGTACAAGCTATTATATCGAAATAAGCGGATGCTGCACTACTATTCTAAATTAAAAAAAAAAAAACACCAGGTGCAAATGCAAGTCTTTATTAAAAGACAGGTACACTTACATTGACCATTGTACTCATCTACCTTTTATGAAGTAGACACTATAGTCATCTCAGTCACAATTCTTAAGTATGACTTAGGACAGCATTTCTGATCTGTGTAGTGACATACCTTAACTTAACACATTAAAGAAATGCAGACAGTCAGTAGAAATTAATATCATGAGGAAAGGTCTTCATAACAAGGTGAAAGCATACACCATGAGCTGTGAGCCACCTGTCCACTGATGCTGGTCACAAATGATGAGGAGGAGCGGCAACCCACTACAGTGCATCAGCTAGGTGAGGACAATTCAGTGTCAAGCACGAGAATGTGTAATACAATTAATATAACATAACCACCACCACCTCAGTAAGACACCAAGAATGTTGCTGATGCAGTAAAGGAAAACTCTCTGCAGCACTACTGAATGACCTAAAAGGAGCAATCTAAAAAAAAAATGCATCCCTACTCGACATAATTTACATTGCAGATTTAATTCAAACACATTATGAAGGTAACTTCAAGGCAACAGCTCTGGGTCGCTACCCTTGCGATCACAAATGTATACAATCTTGATGGATTTTACCTTATTTAAAAAAGACAGGGAGGTCAACAAAGCAGGAGAAATGGTTGTACAGGGTTACACACACAAATACTGTGTGTGTATGCATCAGCTGTACTAAAATGGAGGACAAAATATAATCTTACAAACATGAACATGCTAACCAGAAAAATGTAAAGACGTTCAGACAAATGATATACAACAGCCAGTCAATCATTACTAGTTAAACATACGCAAGCATTATTCAAGGAGGACGTTTAGAGCATAATGCTATAACATTAACACACCCAGAAAAATAAATCACTTTAGGAATTCAAAGGTAGCCTACTAACGCAGACCACACAGCAGTCAACAAGATAAGGCTGATGGCTGGCGAACATTTTTTTTAACAGCATATCCTCATACCTACAAAGTAATTGTGCATAGTCTCTTAATCATTTCTCTGACAGATGAGACTAAATTAATAAAACAAATACTGTTTAAAAGAACTGAAATTCAAGAATGCTAACGTAAATGGAAGTAACATTTCCCAAATTCTAAGTCTCGGTTATTCCTAATAAACTTTATATATTGAATATGCATGTTATTGGAAAGAACATGCACTTGGATGAATGCAGTTTTGGCGAACACAAAAAGATAGTGTGCTGTTCGCCAAAACTACTTCTGTCGATAGTGGAGTTTGTTTTTTTCCCCCACTCAAGGGTTGTAGGACCTCAGAGATGGTATACATTAGTTTTTTTTTTTTTTTTGGGGGGGGGTAGTACAGGGAAATTTTTTGTAATGTTTGCAGAAGGCGGTTTTGTTGAATGCTTTTTGATTTGTTTCTTTGTCTGAAATTACCTTTGGCAAATTGATGTGAATCCTTTATGAGAAAGCTGGTCTGGCTGCACTTGAATTCGTCAAATAATGACTCCATGTAACTCTTAAAAATAAAGGGAAGGAAGGCACAGAAAGTAACTCAAATGGCAGAAAAAAAATGAAATGCTTAAGAGTAATATTTTTCTGGCAAATTATTACATATTGTTCTCAGAATATGTTTCTTGAAGATGTAGCTACTTCTTGGGTGATCTTTAGAAATGCTGTTAAATTAGCATACCAGTTTTAGTTACATACATTCTCCAGGATTAAGAATGTATTTGTCATGGTACTATTAAAGCTATAAAAGCCAGGACTGGCTGTTTCTCTGCCCACCATCGTTTGCTGTGTTCTTTCAAGAGAGAAAATAAATGTGACTTCTGCTGCTGCCAGTCCTGCTGTTTTGCTAGTTTATTTAACTAAAACCACCACAAGCGTGAAGTAATTCAATAAATGTTCCCTACTGTGCAGATAAATGTGACTGACAAGATATTCCTTAAAAAACAACCACTACAACTCAGTAGGTTACCCTGCATAAATATTTTCCAACATGGAAAGCTCAAGCCAGCAAGTATTTTAATGCAGAATAGACAGCTGAACAAAGTCCCAGTTTAAGTGAATTAATTATATGTAATATGTTTATGAGGTGGAAGCAAAAAAAAAACAGATCTCTTATTTTTCATTTCGAGCTTTTAATTCTGAGATTAGGTTAACTGCATGGCAACTCCGTAGTAGTTCAAAAGGCCAGTTATATGATGACAGCAAGCTAAATGCAATTCCAACTCAGAAGCATTCGAAAAGATACATCTTGCCAAAAGAAATTTCTCTACCCAGTCTGCTGATTGGAAACAGTAACAAAAAATACATTTCCCCTCTCAGACTTCAAAGAATGCAATTATAGTTGCATAAAAAACAGATTACCAAAGCTAAATTTATTGTAAAAGCACTGATATGAGCCACTAAAAGTTTTGAAAGCTACTGTGTGAAACCACATATTCTACCTTTATAAAAAGATATTCTAATGCAAATGATGGGCTGAATATGAAAAATGTAGTTCAGTTAATACATTTGCAAACTGTGACTACACTCCTAAAACAAATAAAAATAATCACTCGGTACAGTCTTATATTTAAAAAAAAAATGAAAATTCATGTGTGAGAAGAAAAAGTTGAAGGAAATATCTGTTTTTCTTTCTTTAAAGGGTTGTTGTTTTTCTTTCGGCTTTTCCCGGTTAGGGGTCGCCACAGCGGAACTCCAGTCCGCTAATGATTGGCAGTCGATTTTTATGGTGCCGAGGTGCCAGCCCGACGCCCAACCTTCAACGAAGGCACGCCCATTCACGCATGTCTTTCGAACGCCACAATATTTCACCTATGTTTGCTCTTTGTACCATGTCAAAAATAATATCTAATGAGATTTATCATCTCTCCATTACAATAACAATGTTTGCCAATCAAGGCAAATAAGGTGGAAGAAAAGCAATATTATCTTTCTCCTAGCATGGCACCTCCTCCCCTAGCATTCTTTTGTAAAAGCTAAAATATTCATCCAATATAGGTGCTCTTCCTTGTATTGTGCAAGATCCCTCTCATGTATGCTCAGCCTCCCTGCCTTTTCTCTGACATGCACTTAGAGAAGTCATTGTACTCCATCTTGGCCACATCTGCCAAATGCCTTTCAACTTACTCCTTTGCTGTCCTTCTGCTTCTCTCACTGTATTGTGCCTCCTTCACCACCCAACCACCTCAATTCGATTTTGCTCTATTGTAAGCATGGTCACATTTTACAGCTATGGTGGACTTCTATTTATTTTCTAATCAAACTCTTCTTTACAGCTCAGAGTACTGCATCGCTAACAAAATCCCATAGATTATTTACTCATTCAGTGTTCTCTCACTTATTCAATAAAATTCACCACACTGTCTTTGTCTATGCATTTTTACCATCTCATGATTCTAAACCAAAAAGTGGTATGATTAATAATTAACAGAGCCTTCATATTGACATTCCTCACCCCCTCCCACCACCTTGGTTAGGATCCCATTCAGAATTCTATCTTTTCTGGTACAGTCCTTTACCAGTTGCCTGAACACCTCATGGTCCAAGACCTCCTCTCTGTCTCCCTCTCTCTCTCTCTGCGTCCTGTGCCTCAGAATCTCCATGTCTGTTTTTTTCAGTTCCATATCCTCCATAACAAGAACACTCTTACTCCTGCTCCATTAGTTTATTCTACCCTTCACTCTATCATTCCTACTTGTTGATGTCTGTTGGCTGATGAATTGTAAAAATCCACAAATATTTCTTTCCCATACTCTACCTTACCCACCAATGTGTGTAACCTGGGTTTTGATTCTATCTGCTCCATTGCATGCTTCATGAGGTGGTGTTTTTCACTCTCTCTAACTATGGATTTGAAGTCCTTCTTTATGTGCATCACCATTCTTTCTTCATTCCTTTCTTCTCTAAAATTCCTGAACAACCGAGGCACCTCAATGTTCCACCCCCTCCCTGTTAATGGCCAATCTTCCTACCTAGACTATTTCTACTGCACAGCAGTACTGCTCAGCCTTGCAGCCATCCTTGTTTCTTCATCTGCTGTGCACTGCATCCTTTTTCTCCATCATTTTAATTCCTGAACATTTACAGTTTTCCACTCCTGTAACATGCTATCTCCTTTCCACCTTATTTTAAAGGCATAGCTACTGATATGTGCCTTATCAACCTGGTTTCATGAGCATCTATCCCTTTTGAACTAGGTTGATGTTCATCTCTGACAGACAGCTGGTATTTCCGGCATGTCTCTCCTGAACTTCCTCTCCCTTACTGATCACCATGGTCACTTTCTCAAACATCTATATCTAAGCACTAAAAATAGCTTATTTACAATCTGGTCTCCTCAGGATCTATTTCAAAGGCTCTGTTTCCTTTATGACGCTATCTCCAGCCACCAAAACCTCCTTACCCCACTTCATTCGCTCTCACCTCCTCCATTTCATGCCGTATGCTCCTATTTGCATTTACTTCTTCCTCTACTTATTTTACCTGCAGTTCTCTTCACTGTCTGTCCTGGTTACTTCACTCCCAGTGTTCCATTCCTTCCTCTTCCCATCCCTTTTGTAATCTTCCAAAAAGTTATTTTGACTATTCTGTCCCTTTTACTGTATTGCCTTCCAAATCCCCTGTGCTTGGTCCTGTTATTACCACTACTGGTTCTGTCTCTCTTTCAACACCTACCAATGCTGGCTGCACTTTTCTCTGTCTGTGCCTCTCTCTTTCTCCTGCTTACTCTCACTTTCATTGCTGCAGTTCCTACCTTACTCCTTCACCATATTCTGTGCCTTATTACTTAACTGTACTTCTCAGATTATTTCTGCAATATTATCTTGGTTTCTGTTTACTCCCACATTTTCCCTCAACATGGCGACCCCTAACCGGGAAAAGCCGAAAGACACAAACAAACAATTCTACCTCCTATCTTACTTTCCAGGCCTAATCTGTCCTTTTATTCATATTAGCAACTCTACTAACTACCTATCTACCCATTATAAGCTAAGAAACATAAATAACTTCTGATATGCAGGCCCAGAAATTCCTGGACTTTATTAACATGGAGTTCTAAAGCAGTTAGTCTGTACACCCACTAGGGGCATCAACATCATTGCCCTGATCCTCACATATGGGGAAACCTTGCACTCACCCATGTGTAATGTCCTCAATTACCTGGTCAAACCATAAAGTGGTCTCCTTTTAAATTACACTAAAACCTGTAACCTCATCTAACCCTTGAACATTTAGGAATTATTCCAAAGCAAAACTCCTGCTATTGAGTGATACCCTGGCAAAATTCTCAAACCATGTGAACTCCACTACCTATGCAGAATTGTTCACAGAAACCCTTTTACTGTCTTGTAAACAACTACACTAAGGCAGCTGCACCCAGCCAGAATAATCACTGGACTATCTCAAACAACAAGTAACCATTGTGGCATCTCATTATCAACAAGTTCTATATCAAAAGGAAGAAAACCATGGCCAAAACTAGGAAGTGCAATGCCCAGCAAGGCAAGAAACCCCTCACAAAATTAAACAAGCAACTCAGGTGTCTTATCAAGTCTACCAGTGCTAAATATGGGGTAAAGATAGCCTCAAAGGCAAAGGACAACCACAAAGCCTTATTTAGCTATAGCTACAACCTCAAAGGTAATACACAACAGTGTGCTGAACTGATTGTAAATGGAACCACCTATACAGAGGAGGAGGAGGAGAATATAGCAAACCTATTGGCTGCTAAATTTAGCTCCAATTTTACACTTTCACCCCCTCCCAGGAACCTCTCACGAGATACCCTCAACTATAACTCCCCGACTATCATTATTGAACAATTCCTCAATATTCTCTCAAAGGTTCATATGTTCATAGGTGTATACTAGGGTAAAGACCACTAGGGCCTTTATAAGCCTAGCCATGCAACTCAAATGTGACCCACAAATTTAATTTGTATGGCTAATGATTTACTGACTGCCTGTGTTCATCAGAGACATAATAGCCAGACCAGGTTTGAATTTCTGATTACCCATCCATTGGTCCATGGTACGCTTAACAAGGGACAGGGGGAAACTGTGCTTCACATGGATAGGGAGCCTATTTCAGAGAATAGGATTTCTCTAAGAAACATGTCCTATTTATGTTGCAAACAAAATTTAGGTCTTTTAATCTAGTAGTTCTGATGTTGTTTGTTTTGCAGATATGAAAAAAGTTAATCAAAACAGGGTCCAGGAATACCCTGTATGCCAGGCAAAGATCACTTCTCATTAGTCAGTGTGATGGCAAGTAAAAAGACAGGGCTTTGAGGTATAGGACATTGCATTTACTCACAGTATTATTTTTGTGGACATTGCAGTTGCTGCATGGGTCTGGTCAGGTACAATACTGAAGGGGGCATTATACTCTACGATGGATCTGATGAGGGCCAAGTACAGTGGTAGGATGACCTCTCTAGACATAGATGCCATTCTCTTGCTTATCAGTTGAGCAACATAGAAGGATTTTCTCACTATCCTGGACATATGCTGGTCGAAGGCAAGGCTACTGACTACAACAGTTTCCAGATCCCTCACTAGTGAATCAACTTTTAAGGGGGTTTTACTGATTACTGGGGTGGTTGACTTCCCAAAAGGTACTATAATGCATTTCTTGGTACTGAGTTTTAATCTATGGCTTTGGCACCAAACATCTGTCTGTATTAGACCTTCCTGAAGGGTTTTCTCATCTTGGTGGGATTCAATGACTGCTCCCAGTTTACACTCTCATCTGTGAATTTGGTCAGTCAAAGGCCTTTAACATTAGCTTTGACCCAAGAAGTAGATGCTAAAAAGGAGTGGGCCCAGCACAGAGCCCTGGTGGACTCCAGTGGTGACTGGCCTCTTTGTGGAGCTGGCCTCACTGATTCTAACCTCCTGGGTCCTATCAGTGAGGCAGGTAGCTATCCACTGGGTTATAAAGGGGTTTACACCTAGTTCCATAGGTTTGCTGACAGTACCCAAGTGGGGTATTGTATCAAATGCTTCAGCCAGATCTAGGCATACAGTATGCACTGTTTTCCCCTAATCCACTGCCTTATTGACCTTCTGGAAGAAGTCCACCAGATTTAGTATGTATGATCTTTGTCTGATAAAGCCAAACTGGGATGGAGCCAGTGTCTGGAGGTCTCCTATGTCCTTGTTGATAATTTCCATGATACTTCCTTCCATGGCTTTGCAAATAAGACCAGTCAGACTAATGAGTCCAGAGCTTCCAGGATCTGTTGAAAGCCTTCCCTTAGGAAGAGGAATCACCACTGCAGTCCTCCATTCATGTGGCACAAAGGCTGATTTAAGACTATAGTTAAATAATGACTTCAGGGGTCCTGATAAGTCATATTTTAAACTATTCAAGAGGCATCCTGGGATGTTATTAGGTCCCACTGAGGCCATGTTCACAGCTTTAGTGAGTGCAGCCACTACATTCTCCCTAGTTATAGCTGGAGAGGTTATGTTTGAGGGCACTTTTGAAGGGATAGTTGGGTGGTGAGAGGGGGGTAAAGTTGGAAATAAACTTGTCTGCTAACAGGTTTGTTACATCGCCAGGCTCAGTGAATGTGGCACTATTAACCACCAGTTCAGCGCATTGCAGTGTGCTGCCAGTGAGGTTTCTGACAAAGCTTTAGATTTTTTTTATGGTTATCTTTCACCTGGGAAGCTATCTTAACCTCAAAGCTGGCTTTGCCTGACCAAATTAGCCATCTTAGTTACCTATTTACTTTGGCAAGAGAGTTTCTATTTTTATGGGATTTACCCTTCCTGATTTTTCCAATATTTTTTACTTTTGCTGTATATCCTGTTTAATTTGGGATGCCACTAGTGTGATTTGTTACTAGGGTTAGTCCCGGGCTTACTTATAGTAGGTACAGCAGCCTCTATGCAGTCACTGACATGGCTGTACAGAGTTTCTGACAGCAATTCAGCATAGGCTGCCGAGTTCGCTGGGTTGAATAAGGAGAGAGTAACAGTCAGCTGCCTGTCAGGCGCCAGGATCCACCACATAACGCATGCACTCAGGTCCCTCAACAACAGGTACAAATATGACTCTGTCATTGTACATGTGAGTGTGAATGATCGGAGACGTACCTCCCTGGACTACATGAAAAAAGACATGGAGGAGCTCTCGGAATATGTAGCCCAGGTGGGTATAACCCTAGCCCTGAGCAGCATCTTACCATCACCCAAAATTACAGCACAGTACAAGCAGAAAATGATCGATTTCAACAATTGGCTAAGTTTCTGGTGTCATTCTATGGTGATCCAGTATTTGTCTACCTGGGATGACATGACTGACAGACCCCGATGCTTTGCCAGAGATAGCCTGCATCTGTCACCACTGGGCTTCTGGATACTGGCCAAGGCTCTTGCCACCCCTATAGTGCCTTTTTTAGGCGGTGTTCCAAAGGTCAAATTACCACTGTAACAGCTACAAACAAATGCAATCTGAGGGTCATGCTGCTCAATGCTAGAAGTTTAAATCTCAAAATGCACTCACTCGGAGCACTCCTTACAATGGAGAACATTGACATTTGTGCCATAACAGAGACCTTGTTCAAGGCAACAGAAAGCACCCCTGCACTACCTGGCTATAACTCATTCCACACCTTTCGGCCCCAGAACTTGGACCGAAGCTCCAAATGCGGTGGTGTTTCCATATTCATAAAGGATGCGCACACCTCAGGACTGGTAGCCCAACATAACACATCTGAGATACTTCAGGTGCAGCTAACATTGGGTAAGACAGCGATTCAGGTCATAGCCTGCTATAGGTCCCCAACCATGTCCCAAGACTCAGACTCCACATTCCTAAGCCTCCTGGTGAATATTATGGTCCAACCTAACTCTCTCATACTGGGTGACTTCAACTACCCCTTCATTAACTGGGAGAACAACTCATGTACCAATACACTTGCCCAACGTTTCCTGGAATTCATTAATTCCAATGTCCTGAACCAGCTCATTCTTACCCCCACTAGAGGTACCAACATCCTTGACTTGGTCATTACTAACATGGGTGACCGCTGCTCTACACCAACAATCAACTCCTCCCTGGTTAGATCTGACCACAAACCAATCACCTTGGAAATCCACATCTCTCCCACCACCCCACAAAGTTAACCACCATGAAAAACTTCTCCAAAGCTAACTTTGAGCTCCTGAAAACAGAGGTGGCTAACTTCATGGCACCCATGCAAATGGAGATCGGTTGCATGACCACCGAATCATACACCAATGCACTGTATGAATACGGACACAAATGCATGGATCTCGCCATACCCAACAGAACCAAGACGCTCTCCTCCAAAAAAAGGAAGCCAATCTGGTGGTCCCCTGCCATAAACATACTCTACAACAGGAGGAGGAAACTGATGTGGAATAAGGTAAAGTCCAAAGACTAGAAAAAGTCCCTTATCAGCCTAAACAAAACGTTGAGATCCCTCATCAAATCCTCTAAAGCTAGCTATGAAAACAGAACTGCAGCAGATAGTAAAGAAAACCACAAGGCCTTCTATAGTTATGTAAAGAATCTCCATGGCAATACCCAGATTTGCTCTGAGCTACTGCACAATGGTACCTCCTATACCGAGCCAAGAGATATTGCCAATATACTGACCAACAGATTCAGTGCCAACTTTACCCCTCTCCCCCGAAGGGACCAGTCACAATACCAGTAGATGCCAGGCTCTCAGTATTACTGCAGCACAGGTTAAAACAACACTGTCCAAGACCAAAATTACAACACTGTCCAAGACCAAAATTACAGCTTCTATGGGATCTGACAATATCCCCCGGCTGTGTTCCACATGAACTACAGAGTGAACTGGCACCTCCCCTATGTGCCCAGTTCAATCACAGCCTCACCTCAGGCTTTGTCCCTACCAAATGGTGCACTGCTACAGTCGTCCCTCCACAAAGGAGGAGTGACTAAAGACCCTGGGAACTATCACCCCATTAGCCTGACGGGTGTGATATGCAAAGCTATGGAACGCATCATCATGGACCTAATAAACAAGGATATAGGGACTCTCCAAACTCTGGATCCCACACAGTTTGATTTTGGGAAGGGTAGATCATGCCTGTTCAACTTGGTTGACTTCTCGGAGTCAGTCACCAGAGCTGTGGATGAAGGCAAGGTGGTTCATAGAGCCTACCCTGATCTGGCCAAGGCCTTTGATACCATTCCCCACTCAGGAATCATAGAAAAACTCACTAATCTAGGCATCAACCCCTATATCACTAGGTGGGTTGCAAACTGGCTCACAGGTAGAACCAAAAGTGTGAAAGTAGCTGACTCCAAGTCAGACTGCTGACCAGTCACGAGTGGAATCCCACAGGATTCGGTCCTGGGTCCTCTCCTGTTTGGTATCTACTTCTCTGAAGTCCAGGCCAACACGAAGGGACTCTGGCTGACAAAGTTTGCAGATGATTGCAAGTTGGGAGCTATTATTAACTCCCCAAGTGATGTTGACATCCTACAGTAAGGCTTAACTGAGACCAACAACTGGTGTCAGAACCATGACCTTAATCTCAATGACAAAAAATGTGTTGTCATCCCCTTTGGGAAAAAAACATGGTTCCTATGAATTACCACATCGATGGTAGTCCACTGAACACAGAAGGTGTTATAAGAGATCTGGGAACACAGGTTGACAACAGCCTCTCCTTTGACCACCACATTGCCACTGTGGTCAGAAAGTCCTTCTGTGTGGCACATCTCATTACTAAGGGTTTTGCATCCAGGAAGAAAGAGGTCATTGTGTCCCTCTACTCTTCCCTCATTAGGCCAATCACTGAGTACAATGCCCCAATTGGCATGTACCTCACTAAACACCTGAAACAACTGGAAAGGCCGCAAAAGTACCTCACAAAGAGGATCTTAGGCCTTAAACATTTGTCCTATATGGACAGACTCAAAAAAACTCCAGCTATTCTCTGTCTCATACCGCTTACTTAGAGGCGATCTCTGCTTGACTTACAAATTCATGTCTGACCCAGCTCTGTTAGAAATGCTACATCTAAAGAAATCCCAATCCCTCCACACCACACGCTCCAGAGACCTCAACCTCATTACCACAATCAACAGAACATGTTGTAGGGACAGGTTTATAACCCAGAGACTGCCCATGGTATGGAATAGACTTCCCATACATGTCAAGCAGAGCACCTCACTGGCCCTCTTCAAGAGAAATCTTGATGAGTGGATGGGAAATAGAAAATTCACCCCAGGGATCACTCCAGTGGCTTTACTCGACAGAGGCACTGGGAACTAAGGTCGGGTGGCACGATGCCAGGGTAATCCTATGGGCTAGGCTTGTAAAGGCTCCAGGGCCATTAAGCCTAGTACACACCTATGAACCTGAATTTTGACAATCCATGACTTAATGAAAGGTAATTTGCCTTGGAATCGTTCTTAACTGTTAGTGGTTTTAATGGGATTACAGAGTTAATTTTAATTTTAAAGGACACAGCTTTTTGGTCTCACCTTACTAGGGAGGTTGAGACATTGGGGGGGGGGCAGCATTCTCCCATATTTGTAAGCATGTTCCAACATGTTGGAGCCTCTAGTGGGTGTATTCACTATTTGGTCAAGCATGTTTGTACTTATGAACTCCAGGAATCTCTGTGCCTGTAGATTTTAGGCTGTGTAGGATTACTGGTCTATACAGGGGTAAGTAAAGTCCAGTAGGGTGTTAGGTTGAATGGTAAGTGTCTCCAGTAGGTCCAACTATGCATTGTGAGATTGTTGGGACATGTAAGGTGACCTATAGCTGGCTACGGTATGGGATTTTGACTATGGTGATCTGCATGTGGAGGAACTCCAGCATGTCATTCTGTTTGACCACCCCAGAGATATGCTTGTTACTGATGTATATTAAGACACTACTTCCTTTAGCTATTATCTGTGCAGCTACTAGTCTAAAAGTGTGGAAGTCACTGAAACCTCATACTGCCAGGGTACTCTCTGATGCTTTAAACCATGTCTTAGTAACTGCACAGATATCTATATTCTTGAGTGTGAAGAGGACTTGGAGGGAGTCTAGTTTTTGTTTAGGCTCCTGGAATTGAGCAGAAACACCCTGAGGTTCAGTTGAGTTGATTTTGTTATGTCGGTAGGTTTGTCAATTTGACATTGCTTAAAAAAGGCACGTACGGGGGTGTAGAAAGTTTTAGCCAGTATTCGAAAGCCTACAGGGGAGAGGTGCAGAATATTGTATCCCATTAGAATGACACCAGGAAGACAGCCAGCTTTTGAAATCAATCATCTTTTGCGCATATTCTGGCATCATCTTCGTTGATGGTAATACGCTGCTCAATGCTAGACTCATACCAGCCTGAGACACATAGTCTGAAAGCTCCATAATGTCTCTCAGTATAGTCCATGGGGGTACATCTCAGGTCTTTTACAACTACATGGACTATGATGGAATCAGTTCTGGTACCTGTGGTGTAATGGACTTGAGTGCCAGTGTAATTTGGCAGATTCTGGCTTCAGATAAGCAACTAACAGTTATCTTCTCCTTGTTCAGTCTAGTTAAAGGAGCATCAGTATACCTTACAACAGAGTCCACTATGACGAGAGTCCTCGGAAGTGTTTGCTTGCCTTAGGGGCTTCATTTTTGGGGATCAACTGACAGTGTCAGTATGTGCGGTGTTACATGTTTTTTTCCGAGGGCCTTTGGGCTTGCTGAGAGATAGCTTTGACAATGGGTGAGCTAAGCAATCTTTGTTGTTTAAGATTGCTTTTAAGTGGCTAAGCATGTGTGTGTGTGTTCTGTACTATGTGAGGTGGGTGTTGTGTGTGTGGTTTTTGACAACCTGATGTGCACTTGTATGCAAGAGTTTAGCCTCCAGTATCATTGTGTTAAGTACACCTCTCACATACTGTGTTTGCCTCTTTAAGGATTAAGTTGTTGTCAGTAAACATGAGAAAATGTCTACGTTGTCTCAAGATGCCCATATCCACTCCACCAGGCTGGCTACAGAGAAGTTAGGAAATTATATATCTACACTGAATTTGTGAACTAAAGCAGGTAGGGTTGCCATCTTTCTTTGTGGCTAAAACCGGACTAAGGTCACACCCCTCGCATCACCCATAACTCCACCCATACCCACCCATCCATGCCCCGCCCATTTTGTGACAACATCGTGACATCAGCTGATGGGAACGGCCTCTTTTTCTGTTCCGGATGCCTCCTTTCAGCCGATTTACTATGCTTTTCTGTTAAAAAGCATAGTAAATCAGCCAATTTAACAAACACTGATAGTGTTTCCTTTTGTGAAACAGAATACTGGAGTTTGTACACTTTTGTGAGTACCACGCCACGTGATTACACCAGCAGGACTATCCTGGTAAACAAATGTTAAATAATAATAATATGTGTGTGTGTGTGTGTGTGTGTGTGTGTGTGTGTGTGTGTGTGTGTGTGTGTGTGTGTGTGTGTGTGTGTATATATATATATATATATATATATATATATATATATATATGCACACATACACATATGATTATGTACAACATATACATATGTATATTTTTTATCTAGTTATCAAATTAATAAAATGTTCTTTTCACATGTGTCTTTCATTACATAGTTGCACATATCTGAAGCTTTCTCTTTTAATTTAAATTGTACATATCTGAAGCCTTAATCCCCAGGCCTCCGATAAAAAACGGCTGCTTAATTAGCCCATTTGGACTTCTCAGGTAAACAAAAGTAAGTAAACAAAGAGAGAATACACTTAACTGCAACTAATAAGAAATGTTGTAGCTTCAGGGGGCAAAGGTATGTTGGCTGCATGCTGCTTTTAATGTAACTGTATACATTTAGTAAGAGTGATAGTGTGTGCTAGGGTCCCCCTTCAGCAATACTTCTTGTTGACTGAAGCAGCACCCTTGTACTGTAGGTGGTGTGCGCTGATCTGTTCCCTTATAGGGGTTAAAAACACACTGAACAGGCACCTTTCAGCCGTGTTAGTTACACACCGCATGTACACAATCCCTTTTAGCATGCATACCTCTCAAATGTGTCTTGACTTTGTCCCTAACATTCTGCACTGCTTCTTCTCCAAGTGGAATATTTGTACTAGAAAAGCGAGATTGCAATAAATAAGTAAAAACAAAAATTACAGACTTCTCATGCTCCAGAAAATAAATGCTTGTTGGCACATGCCATCTTAATTCTATCAAGAGTCACAAAGTGTGCTGCTAAACGGGATTCCAGCAGAGTGGTCAAGCTGGTCACCTCTGCTTAACTATAAACTGGTCAAAGCTACAGTATCTCTGACGGCCTGATACAGTGAGATGGACACCAAGACACAGCTCAGCAAGGGGAATTTTTTTTTGCAACAGCATGCCAGTACTAATGCCTAGAAAACCAACAAAACCACTCTTCAGAAAGTAAGAAAACAAGTGCATACTTTCAAGACCACCAAGATCACAGATCCCCCTGCAGAAAAACCTAAACCTAAATTGCACACATCATTTTAAAAGATGATAATCCACAGCTCTGCAAACATTATTCACCTAATGCTTCAACATACACGTACACCACTGTAACCGCTTGCTGTACATTCTACTTACTCAAGCCTCAGGTCCGAGCACAGAAAGACTTGACCAAACTTCAATAAAACCTCAGAGTAAGAACATCCGCTTTGAGAAGATACCAGGCGGCCACGTTATGCTTCTTTAGTTGGCGCCCAACACCAATTTCTCATGTGCTGGGAGCCGGCATTAAGCTCACTTGCTTTGCAGATGTAGCTGCCTACCAGTCTCCCATTGACATGACATCATAACAAAGTTTTCTGACACACACGACTCTTAAAGGGCCAGCCACCCAACCAGGAGTGGAAAGTACAAACCCAAATAATGAGCGCATTGCCTACTTTAAAAAAAGTTAAACACAAATCAGTGGTGCAAAACCCGGACTTTACGTGTCCGGTTTTGAATGAAATTGGTGACCGGACAATTTGTAAGAAAACCGGACAGTCCGGTCAAAAAACGGACAGCTGGCAACCCTAAAAGTGAGTGGTGTACTGGGGTTAGAAAGCTGTTAAGGGCATTTTATTTGAGAAGATTATGCTAAGCACAATAAGGAATTCAACTAGAACTATAGGTACTGCCACTTGATTCTCAACTAGCTGCTCTAAGTTTGTTGATGCACAAGGTATTTGCACTATATTGCTGCTTTACAGGGTACAGTTTTATGAACCATTCTTTCTAGGTGTTTGCTACTTACTATACAGGGTGTTGCTAACCCACGCAAAAGCACAACATTTCTAGCAGCGCAGAAAAAAACTGAAATTTAACTAATGAGACCTCTGGCCAATAACTACACAATGAGTCCTTTTGTGTATTTCCCAAACACTTCTTGCCACAAGATGAATAAACCAGTCCTTCTAATGTAAAAACATAAGTAGCAGAGACCTACAAGTGCAATGCTGCCACAGCCCATTTAAACAACTAGCTGGAAATCCCTTGCTAAATGCAATTTCAGTCTTACAGCAGTAACAGTGTGAAGTACAGCATTTAAAACAAATCAGTGCTAAGCAGGAAACAGTACTGATCACTCAAAATAACAAGTGCAATTTAGCAATCAAAGAAAATTAACTTTGCCTGGATGGCACTGGACACAAATAATATACTACTTGAATGCAGGTGAGGACTCCAAGCTTTACTGAGCTCCTGGAGACTGAGCAGGACAAAATATGTAGTAAAGGAGGTTTACTAGAGAAATACTGGTTTGCTGGGTGGGCACTTGGTATCATGGATCTATGGCAAACAATAGGTGGGAAGAAGACAAATGGCTTATACAACAGCCTATAGGCAAGGAAAGAGGGGAGGGAGGGACTTTGGAAATCATATTATCATAAGGAGTGGATGCCACAGACACAGCCTTACTATTATAAAACACTAGCAATAAGGGTAGGATGGTTGGGGAAAACCAACCATGCTAGCTAGAGAAGCATAAAATCAAATAAAGGCAATACTGGTGCTCTTTCAGAAACTTTAGCTTAATGTATTACTGGGGATGGGGCAGACACAGAATGTAACTTTAAGCAGGTAAACGATACACAGAATATAAAAGCACTGAAACACAAACTGGAGCAAAGATAATTCCCTCACTATTGATCTTCTACTACGGTTTAAAGCACCAGATTACGCAGAAATTTACCAATATCCCTGTTTATGGAAAAATAAAATAATAAATTAAAAAGGCTCAGAGTTATGCAAGATTACACAGCTCTGCAACCATTGTGAATTAAACTACAAGACTATCTGCCAGCAGGGTTTAAAATACAAAAGGAAAGCTTTTACAAGTAATTCTACTTGTGGAAATAGAAGTGCGGAATAACACAGAAAAACAATCTTCCCACAACAGTTACAAACAAAAAGTCCCATAAAAAAATTAAAAATACATACAGATGGAACACAGCAGAAAAGGGCAAAATACTATTGCCACACAGGTCACTAAGTGCAAATATTTAAGCAGAACTGAAATAAGTACAATTACCTCTCCAAGTCATTTTTTAAACAAAAAACACCTTTGTTAAATTATCATGTATGACATATAAAATGACAATAAACCATAGCGACATAAAAAGAAGTTATGTACCTACCATAACGTTCCATGTTAGTTGTCTTCATCTCGCCTTCCTTCTTGCTTTTTGGGTTTGGAACCGATCCTCGACTCCGACTCAGCCATCTTCTATAGCTCGAGAGCTGTTTACTGGCTCGAGGCTACCCCTTATCCCAGCATGCCCAGCGTCAGCTACCCAGATCTCATTTGTGATAGCACACACTAGACATAAGTAGAGTAACCAGTTCCTAAAAACTGGTTGTCCAATACACCTAAACAAGGAAAGAGTTATAAATTACCTGGCATGTGAAGTAATAAAAGATGCTCAGCCAGTGAAAACAAAAGGGAACTCCTCACAATTCTCTAGGAAGGGGGAAGAAGGGAGGGACACAAGAAGGAAGGTGAGATGAAGACAACTAACATGGAATGTTATGGTAGGTACATAACTTCTTTATGTTAAGTTGTCCATCTCGCCTTCGTTCTTGCTGTTTGGGGCAGCGTCCCTAGCACCTAAAATCCCGGGTGGCTCATTGGAACAAACTCTTCAGAACAGTAGAACCAAAGGAAGCTCTGCTCCGGGAGACCATATCTACCTTGTAATGAGAGATAAAAGTGTGGGGGTTTGCCCAAGTGGCAGCTGCACAGATTGAGTCTATGGGCAACCTAGACTGAAAAGCTACAGAGGTGGCTAATGCTCTAGTGGAATGACCTTTTGGTTTAGCTGGAAGCTCTTTATTTCATAACTGATAAATAAAGGCAATAGTATCAGATAACCATCTGGATAAGGTCACTTTAGAAACTGGAAGGCCTTGTTTGTTGAATGCATAAGAAAGAAATAACTGGTCTGACTTTCTTAGTTCTATGGACGTAAAAATGCAATTGTCTGTGTACATCCAATTGGTGGAGCTTGTATTCTGCCTTGTTGCTGTGATTAGGAAAGAAAACTGGGAGATCTATGGATTGATTTAAATTGTTCTCTGAGCAGACTTTAGGAATAAAGGATGGACTGGTCCTCAGAGAAACTCTGTCCTTGTGAAACACCAGGTAAGGAGGACGAACACATAGTGCTTGAAGTTCTGAGACACGTCCAGCTGAAGTGATAGCAACCAGAAAAAGTGTCTTCCAGGAAAGAAACTTTAAAGAGCATGATGCTGACGGTTCAAAGTGAGGCAAAATTAAGGCGGCTAAAACTAAATTGAGATCCCAAGGAGGGGAAGGATCTCTAACTGGGGGTCTAAAAAGAGATGTTCCTTTCATAAAAGCCTTGCAGAGCTTATGAGACATTATGCTAGAATTAAACATACCGATATGAAAATTTGAAATGGCAGCTAGTTGTACTCTAATGGTAGCGGAAGCCGCACCAGACTGAAAAAGCTGTACTAGAAATTCAAGAATTTCATGGACTGGGGCTGAGAAAGGATCCAAATTTCTAGATTCTGCCCAGTAAGAAAACAGTTTCCATTTACTAGCATACGTTTTCCTCATAGTAGACTTATGTGAGGAAACAATATCATCACGGACTGCTGGGGAGATGTTGGAAAGCTTGGCTAAGGTTGGAAGTGGAGTAACTAAGCTGTGAGCTGGAGAGTTTGAAGGGATTGGTGCAACCCGCCTGAATGGTGAATCAGAAGATCTGAAACTGGGTCCAGAATCCACAGTTGATCCAGAAGGTGGAGGTGTAGGAACGGGAACCATATTTGTCGAGGCCAATATGGGGCAATGAGGATCATTTTGCAACCCAACGATTTTGCTTTCTGTATGAGTCTTGGAATTAGGGGAAAAGGGGGAAAAGTGTAAAGGAGTCCCTGAGGCCATTCGTGGACTAGAGCATCTCTGGGTATATGACCTGGAAGAGGAAGTAGGGAGAAGTAGCTGCTGCATTTGTTGTTGAGAGGAGTAGCAAATAGGTCGCAGCAAGGCTGTCCCCATTTGCGGAAGATAAGATCCGCAACTTCCTGATTCAGAGGCCACTCGTGTGGCATGAGGATAGCTCTACTGAGCCTGTCTGCTATAACGTTGGATTTCCCAGGGATGTGCATTGCTATCAGAAAGCGTTGGGAGGAAATCGCCCATTGCCACAGTCTGAGTGCTTCTTGACACAAGGGGTAAGACCTGTTTGTTGATGTATCACACCTCTGACATGTTGTTCGTTTGGATTGCAATGGTCCCAGAAGGAAGAGAGTCTTGAAGAGCTTGCAACGCTAGGAGAACCGCTCTCATTTCTAGGACATTGATATGCAAATGGTACTCGTGAGTTTGCCAAGTGCCTTGGACTGTCCTGCCTAGATAATGCCCCCCCCCCCACCCTATCAGGGAGGCGTCCGTGGTCACTGTGGCTATCGGAGGGGGTTGTATGAAAGGTCTGCCCTGAGTTACTAGTGGGGAGACCATCCACCAAGAAAGGTGCCTTTTGTATGTTTCTGTGATCAGGATCATGTGAGACATGGGTAGTTCCTGTAAAGACCATGGCGTGAAAAGAAGCCACTGAAAAATTCTCATGTGGAAACGCGCTAATGGGACAAGAAGAATGGCAGCTGCCATGGAGCCTAGAGCTTGGAGGACATGTCTGACATGAACTCTTTTGCTCTGCATTAGAATTAACACTTGTTGACGAATAGTGGAAACTCTTTTCTGTGGAAATCTTGCAAACATTTCTTTTGTGTTTAATTCTGCTCCTATGTACATGACAGACTGACAGGGCAACAAGGCAGATTTTTTGAAATTTACTGTAATGCCTAGTTGAGTGCATGATGTGATTGTATAATCCCGTGCCTCTATGAGTTGACGCCTGGTGGTAGCAATCAGGAGCCAGTCGTCTAGATAGGGAAACACCTGGAATCCTTGAGGCCTCAGGTGAGCCGTGACTACTGCCATACACTTGGTGAATACCCTGGGGGCTGAGGTGAGACCAAAGGGCAGAGCTCTAAACTGGTAATGACTGGCCCCTACCTGGAAGCGAATAAATATCCTGGAGCATCTGTCCATCTTTATATGGTAGTATGCGTCCTGAAGATCTATCGAGCATATCCAATTGTCCTGACCCAGAAAAGGGAAAATGGACTGCAGTGTCACCATCTGGAACTTTTCTTTTTGTACAGATTTGTTCAATCTGCTAAGATCCAGAATTGGTCTCCAGTCCCCTGTCTTTTTTGGTACTAAAAAGAATCTTGAGTAAGTTCCGGATCCTAGATGGTCTGCGCGGACTTCCTGAATGGCTCTTTTTTCTAGCAGTCTTGAAACTTCTGTGACTGCTTGATCCCATAGATTGGGTGGGACATCTGGGATGGGCTTTTTTGATTCTATGGGGGATTGATGGAAGGGAATTTTGTAACCTCCGGATATGATGGATAGTACCCATCTGTCTCTTGTTATATTTTGCCAGGCTTTTGGGGTACAGCGAAAGTCTTCCCCCGACTGCCTCCAGAGGTGAGCAGTCGGGCAACCCTTCAGGGATGCTGGAAGGGTTTGGCAGAGAAGGTTTCTCTGTCACCCTGGTTTTGCAGACCCCCTCTGCCATGAGGGCGGTGTCTGTTATTGTTGTTTCCCCCTCTGCCCCTGGGGGAAAAATCACCACGTGTGTCAGGCAAGGGTTCCTGGGATTTTCAGAACCACATCTTTCTGCTCTTCTGACCCTTGGGATAAGGTCTGGAAGGAGTGGAAAAATGGACTCCCATGGCAGAGAGAGTCTTGCCTTCCTGCTAACACCTGGTCAACGTGTCTTTCACCTGAGGCCCAAAGAGAAAGGAGCCATCAAAGGGAGTATTGATGAAGGACGTTCAAACGGGTTCAGCAAACTGACACAGCCGCATCCAAGCATGTCTTCAGAGAGCCACACTTGTCCCTGTGGCTCTGCTCGCTCCATCGGCTGCATAAGAAATCAGCCTCATGGAGGAGTTGACTATGGAATTAAGAGTCACAAGCTGAGAAGCTACTTTGGCTGGTGCTCCCTCAGCTGTAGGATCTTGAAGGGTATCTCCAAGCTCTTTCAGGAGATCCCTTTGAAGACATGTAAAATAGCACAGGTAATTCAGGGACCTCATTGAAAAGGTCACTGAAGCAAACATTTGCTTTCCATATCTGTCCATCATCCAAGACTCTGTTCGGAGGATGAACAGATGAAGAGGTTTCTGCTAACTCTTTCTTGGTGGCTGCTGCTACCACCATGGCATCAACGGGCAGACCTTTGGAGAGGAATTGCTTGTCCTGGGGGGCTGTAATAAATTTGTTTGGTCTCCTCGGAGTAGGTTCCACGGACTCTGGAGCTGACCAAGCCTTTCTAGCCACTACAGACATGAGTGGATCGAAAGGAAGAGATACCCAGGAGGTGGAAGGTCAGGAATCAAATGCGTCCAAGTATACAGACTCATCTTCGGTAGGGGCTAGGGAAGTCCAGTCTCTCCTCTGTCTAAGCATTTCAAGGATGTCCGAAAAGGAAACATCTTCAGAGGGAGACCTAGGGGACCCTTCCGATTCATCCATGTCTGTATCTGAAGTGACAGACTCAGGGGAGTCTATGTGCTTCCTCTTGCACTTCTTCTTCTGGGGAGGCTCCTCCGAATGATCAGGGGAGGCTTCAGAAGAAGAGGGATAACCCAATGGGGTGTCCTGGGGCATAGGTTCCCTACGCTTGGGGTCTGGAGGAGGAGTAGAGGTTGGAACAGACACCACGGGGGGAGGAACCGATGGAGCTGGCAGTAGAGCTGTTTTGGGGGACAGCACACTCCGCATTACCTCGAAGGCATCCCGACCTCTAGGCAGAGAAAGCTCCGGCTCCGAAGAAACAGGAGTCTTTCGCCACATCGAAGGTGACGGCTCCAAGGCCGATGTTGGAGCCGAGCTCACCTGCGCTGAAGCTCCGAGGGGGAGAACGGGGTCAGACAAGGGTCCGATGCCACTCCCCCCCTCGGAGCCGATGAGAGCGCCTCGGTGCCCAGATCCCTCAATAGAAAGTACAATCAAGGTAATCGGAGCCAACCTCATAACCGAAGGAGAGATGATGATCGATGCCGACAGTCCTACTACCTGCGGATCCATGGTCTCTGGCTCCAAGCTAAATGTAGTCGAAGGAACAGAAATAGAGGCAGTTGGAGCAGATACCTGTTGAAGTGGGCTGGACAGAATTTTTGCCAGTGCCTGTGACTTAAGCAACCTACTTACTACTCTCTCCACATCATGATCCGATAATCTAGAGGATCGAGAGGAGTGGGAAGAATGATGGCTACATTCACTCTGTAATAAAGGTGACTGAGGTGCTAAGTGGATGGACTCCAAGGATGGAGGGAGACCTCAGTCTTTTATGGCTCCGAGACGGCTCCGAAATAGCAGATGGAGCTGACGGAGGAGTTGCCTTGTTGGTGCCAGCTGGCACAGACATACTTGGCTGGTCAAGTAAAGGAGTCGGCTCCTTAGGTGGAGCCGACGGCTTGACAGACTTAGGGGATTTTGCTGGCTGAGTACTTTTAGCCGAAGAATCCTGAGGCTTCAATAATCCCCAAAGGATTAATTTTTTTTGCGCTCCTGCAGGACTCTTGGACTAAAAGCGTGACATATAGAACAGGAGTCCTGCAGGTGAACAGTGCCCAAACAATATACACAATTAGTGTGCCCATCTGTCAGAGACATTTTCTGACAGCATGAGTCACACTTATTGAAGCCAGATACCTTGGTATCTTTAGACATTATAGTAACAACAACCACAACAACAATAATAAAAAGCTATACTACCAAAAACAAGAAACAAATAGACTTTTTTTTTCTTTTTGTACAGTTAAGGAACAGAAGGAAAGCCTCTAATTTAAACGGCTATCCTTGGGGGGGGGGGGGGCTCTCTAATTTAAACGAGTTCAAGGGTACAGAAGGCCTGCGAGTTATGGAGCGATGACCAACAAAGCTAAAATACACAAAAAAAAGTGATAAGGGATAAAGGGATATTATGTAGACAAAAAATAGAGAAATACTTGACAAACTTTCAAGAATAACAACAATATATTAATAGGAAAAAACTAAACTAAGCCTGAGCCAGTAAGGAAGCAACCTCGCAGTTGAAGCGGCAAACGAGATCTGGATAGCTGACGCTGGGCATGCTGGAATAAGGGGTAGCCTCGAGCCAGTAAACAGCTCTCAAGCCATAGAAGATGGCCGAGACGGAGCCGAACCCAAACAGCAAGAATGAAGGCGAGATAGACAACTTAACATTCTCAGTTGTGAACATTGTATATTCCAAACAATGAGACACAACTGTAGCTAAAAACATTATACATCACTTTTAACATTCCAAATCTTGGATAAAAGACACTGGGTGGGGGTAGCTCTGTGCTGGAAATATGAGCTAGCTAGACAGTAATCCAGTCAAATAAAGGCATTACTGGAGCTCTTTCAGAAACTTTAGCTTAATGTGATAGTGTGTTAGTGGGGGATGGGGCAGACACAGAATGCAACTTTAAACAGGTAAAAGATAAGCAGAAGATAAAAGCATTGAAGCGCAAACTGGAGCAGGCAAAGAATACTGCAGCTATGGGCCCTGAGAATATCCTGGATGCCTCCTGCATAACATGAAAAATTACCTATTTAGCCGGGCCCTCTAAAACCACTGTTCAACCTTAGCCTTCTACCTAGCATTTTGCTTAGTAAATAGAGGATTGCCACAATTATCTCTCTGCACAAGGGTGGGCCAGCTACTGACCCAGCTAACTACAGAACCTTAAGTCTAAAACTGTCTCATATGTAAAGCCATGAAAAGAATTATTATGGATATTATAAATAAAGACACGAGAAACCTTCAGACACTGGATCCAGCACAGTTTGATTTCATCAAAGGCAGATCATGCCTGCTCTACCTGGTGGTCTTCTTTTCTGACAAAGTCACCAAAGCTATGGATGAAGACAAAACAGTACACATTGCCTATTGTGACCTGCCCAAAGCATTCAAAACTATCCCCTAAGCTGCTTTATAGACAGAGTCACAAAACCAGGAGTAAACCCCATGTTAACTGTTGGATAGCCAAATGGCTCACAGATAGGACACAGAAAGTCAGGACAGGGGACTAACTCCACAAAAATTTAATCACTAGAAGGGTATCTCAGAGCTCAATGGTTCTGCCGCTCCTTGATGACATGTACTTTTCAGAAGTCAAAGCTAACCTCAAAAGCCTCTGGTCTGACCAAGTCTGCAGATAACTGCAAGCTTGTAGCAATCACTGAATTCTCCAAGGACACTAATATATTCCTGGAAAGCTTGTTGCAAACAAATAATTGGTGCCAGAGCCATGGTATAAAACTGAATCCCAAAAATGTATAATCGTATCCTTTAGAAAGATGGCCACAATTTGAGACTGACCACATAGACAATACACCTCTAGGAGCAGATCCAATGGTTAGGGATTTGGTAACATATGTAGACAGTGTCTTGGTCTTTCATCATCATGTGTCTATTGTTGTAAGGAAGTTGTTCTATATTGTGCAACTTACATGCAAGAGTATGTCATCCAGATCAAAAGATGTCATTGACCCACTGTACTCATCCCTCATTAGGCCACTTACTGAGTATAATGCTCCTTTCAGTATGTACCTGACCAGGCACAGGCATCAACTGTAACATCCTCAGAGGCTCCTCACAAAAAGAATACAAGATATAATCCACATGGAATATGCAGACCTCCTCAAAGCCTTATCTTTATACTCAAGTCTCCTATAGACTACTGAAAGGTGATCTATGCCTGGCTTACAATATGTCATCTGATCCAGTACTGATGGACTTGTTGTACATCAGCCAGTATAACAGCATTACATATACCCAACCAAAGGACCTAAACCTTGTTTGCAACATAAACAGAACATGTTGGAGGGACCTGGATGTGTCTCAGAGACAAGTCCTACTCTGCAACAGGCTTACCATCCATGTACAGTAGATTTCGTCCCTGACCCTATTCAAATGCAACATGGACTAATAGATGGGGAATCAGAAATTTACCCCTGGACTACCACTTATATCCCTGTTGGACAGATGCAGCTTGTAAATGCTCTGCCATCTAAACCCAACTATATGCCCCTGAGCAATTTATCCTGTCATTTGCATATGTGAACACATGGCTAGGCTTTTAAAAGGGTTCCTATTAAATGATCGAAGACGCATTCTTTCGAATGCGTCTTGATCGAACTTGAAAGCATGAAAAGGCAAAACAGCATATGAGCAAATTCTTTCTCTGGGAAAGAAATCACTTGGCCGCTTCCGTTACTTTGCCGTTTTTGTCACTGTAGTGCGATCTCGGAGTTGGTATATTTAAGCAGGCCCCCCACTTTATGTAATGTTTTAAATTTTTTTTTTTTTTTTTTTTTTTTGTGGAACACTGATTTTCTTCCCTTGGAAAAAAAATCGCTGTTCTAAGCGTTCGAGATTGTAAAATTTCACTTACATGGGTATGAAAAATCATTGTTCGCTTTTTTAAGCATTCGATGATTTAACATAGACCCTTTTAAAAGGCTTCATATGGCTGTTAGCCTAGTAATCTCCTGTGAACCTATTTTTCTCCTGAAGCTCATCCATTCTTTACTTTTTATGTAGATTGTCTTTCAGTCTTGCCTTAAAGGGTTTCCTTTCAGTAGTCAGCCATAGTTTGTCAAGAAACTAGGGACAAAATTACATCAAGAAATAAAGCATGGGCCACCTACCGCACAACTAAAACCCACCCTGACCAACTCCTATTTAGGCAACTAAGAAATGAGGCAAAAAAATCCATAACAATAGATAAAAAGAACTACTACCACCACCTACAACAAGTACACAAAACTAAACCTCAGAAATTCTGGACAGGAATAAATAGACTCCTCCACCCAGGACAAACCACCACCCCAAACCCATCTGGCACCAATCAAAAAACTCCAGAAGACACGGCAAACTCCTTTAACTCCTTCTTCACGGAAACCATCCAAACTTTAGCTAACCAACTCACACCCACAGGACTTAATCCTAACAAAACAAAGTCCAACACAATAGCCCCCTTCAAACTCCAACCTGTCCCCACCAAACTCATTAAGACCCTACTTAGTAAACTAAGACCCACCACCCTGGCTGCAGACCTCCTCCCAGCTGACTACTTACAACAGGCTGCAGAGGCAATCGCATACCCTGTCTCTGTCCTTATCAACCGAACCATATCAGAAGCCGTTATCCCCAACATATGGAAAATCTCACATATCATACCACTACACAAGGTGGGGCAGTTCTACTGAACTGTCCAACTACAGGCCCATAGCTATTCTGTCTCCACTAGCTAAGATCATGGAGAAGTGCATTCATATTCAACTCATGAAATATCTCACAGAGAACAAACTATTATTCAATTCGCAACATGGCTTTAGGCCCAATCACAGCACCACAACAGCTCTCCTCTCCTTCTCTCACACCATCAACCACAATCGTAATAATAACAAACTGTCCTCTGCCCTCTTCTTAGACCTATCCAAGGCCTTCGACATGGTGGATCACAAAATGCTAATGAAAAGTTTGGAAGCCCAAAACTTAAACAAACAAGCCCTCCAATGGTTTGAGTCCTACCTACAAGACAGGCAACAGGCAGTACTGTGGAAGGGTAAACTATCCTCTCACCTCCCCATCAGACTTGGAGTCCCCCAGGGATCAATACTAGGTCCCCTTCTTTTTTCCATCTTTATAAATGAACTTGGTGCAGTCATTCCAGAGGCTACCTGCATTCAATATGCAGATGACTCAACCTTGATCTGCTCTGCCTCCTCCCCTACAAAACTTACCACAATAACCCAAAACACCTTCAACAAGGTTGAAAATTGGCTATTAAACCAACGATTAATACTAAATCCCAACAAAACTAAGTTACTTCTCTTCACCCCAACAAATAGAACCAAATCACCATCATTCAGCATAACAGCTAATAATGGCACCATCATCTCCCCAGTAACCCAAACTAAACTGTTGGGTGTCATGATCGACGATAACCTTAGGTTTGATGTACACATCAATCAAACCATAAAAACTATCAATAAGAAATTTGGCAGCCTCTATAGGATCAGATCATTCCTAACCCCGCAAGCAAGAACTGCTATTGCCCGCTCCCATCTTCTATCAACCCTTCTCTATGCCTCCCCTCTCTTCTCCCACCTGAGTAAAACTGATCTCAAAAAATTGTCAACATGCTACAACCACATTGCTAGATTTGCAACTGGCACACCCTACCGGACCCACCACTGTCTGAACCTGAATCTCCTGGGCTGGCTGGAACTACACCAACTCCTCCAGCTCAACCAGCTCATAGTTGCCCATAAAATACTCCACCACCCAGACACTACTCCAGCCCTCAGAAACGTAATCCGCCCTTATAGTAACAATCGGACACTCCGCTCATCCACCAAACTTCTAGTACTTATGACCAAATCAAACCACGCTGCAGGTGACTCCCTCTTTGCCATCTCTGTCAGTAAATACTGGAACTCACTACCAGATGATATTACCCAAGAATCTTCACCAACATTATTTAAACACAAACTTAAAAGCCACCTTAAGTCACATTGGCTATGTCCCTGTACCAACCCTGACTAGTACCCCTTACACCCCCTCCACCTTACTTTAACTTCAAACAAACTACCCTACCAGTCCTTCCAAACAAGTTGATCAACCATACTAACTAATCTAGGTATTATTGCCTTAATAAAATATCCTAAACCCTAGGTAATAAGGTAACAATTACCTACTACCACAACTTAAAGTATGTCTCTTGCCTTATGGATGGATGTATTCTGCTATGCCTGTAATCAGTCTGTATGTTCTGTAACTGAAATTATTGTACTATCTGTTTTTCTTTCTGTATTCACTGTTACTTAATGCTATCTACCTAAAATTGTAAATTGTTATGTGTCTGGAGCTTTTCTCCCCGGGACTCCGCTGAAAATGGATATGTATCCAGTCGGACCATCCCGGTCAACAAATGTAAAATAAAATAAAATAAATAAAATAAACATGGTATTACAAAATCTATTTTTGGATTTGAACTTGCTGACGCCACCTTAATGATCTCTTCATGGGTGATGCGTTTCCTAGACTTAATATCAGAGAGAACTGTACAGTGTAACAGTTTGAGAGCAAATGATAACTGTACCACTGCTAGACACTTATGAAATCCTAGCCAGTGAATAATGTATGTGATAAACACAACACTTTGGTGCTTTTAACTAAAAGAAAATGTTGATATTCTACTGAAAACTTAATCAGGCTTGTGTAGGTTTTGTGACAGGATAAGCACATGCATACCTCTCAACTGTACAGATTTTCACAGAATGTCCAGATTTTTGCCTCATATTTTTGGTCTGTTCTTCATAAAAACTGTGTTTTTTTTTAACAGATCACTGGGATGATTTAAGAATTAAAGTCAATAAATAATGACAACCATTTGAGTTTCAGACTTCATATCCTTCAGAAAATGTACGGTAACACAAATTCTGTTATTCTAGCAGCTTTCTAAGTTTATAAGAACAATATTTAAAATGTGTCCTTCTTTTTGGGCCTTTATTCCCCTATTTTGTCAGGCTTTGTCCGGATTTCTTGCAGTAAGAGGTTGAGAGGTATGAGCACATGAGTGAAGAAAAGAGACAGAGGAGTTAGCTAAGGTCATGTGTGCAATGTTGTTCTAGAACATTTTGGCCTTAGAGAGTTTACCCAGTTTTATGGTTGTTTTGCTGCGGAATTTTAGCTGGTTATTAAGATAAGTTCAAAAGCTTTGTAGAAGTAACCTCTTCAGTGACAGCAGAGCTGCAGTAAGTAATGATAACTGGTAACCTGTGTTGATCAGAGGAGGGCACAGGGGGAGGAGAGACTGGGAACAGGATTAGTACTACCTGATTTCGGAGAAATAAACATAAATTTGGTACCTCTGCACAAAGGTGGGCCATCTACAGTCCCAGGAAACTTCAGACCCATAAGTCTCACTAGTCTTAAAGTAAAGCCATGGAAAGAATCACCATGTAGATGATCAACAGAGATATAGTAAACCTCTGGACACTGGACCCAACCCAGTTTGGTTTCGTCAAGGTTAGATCATGCCTACACAACCCGCTGGACTTCTTTGAGAAGGTCAAAAAAAATGGATGAGGGCAAAATCGTTCACACTGCCTACCTTGATCTGGCCAAGGCATTTGACACAATAACCCACTTGGGCATTATTGACAAACTCAAGAGGTTAGGGACAAACCCATATGTCACCCAGTGGATAGCCAACTGGCTCACAGACAGGACCCAGGAAGTTAGAACTGGGGAGTTCATCTCTACAAAGAGGCCATTCACAAGTGGAGTCCCTCAGGGAACAGTCCTTGGACTGCTCCTTTTTAGCATTTACTTCTCAGAAGTCAAGGCCATTTGTCAGTGGTCTCTGGCTGACTAAATTTGTAGATGATTGCAAATTAGGAGCTATCACTGAATCTCACATTAACACAAATGTTCTCCAAGAGGGGCTGACACAGACAAACAACTGGTGTCAGAGCCACGGACTAAAACTAAATGCCAAGAAATGCATAATAGTATTCTTTGGGAAGTCATCCATACCCGGTAACTACCATATTGACAACACACCCCTTACAGATGATCCAGTAGTCAAGGACTTAGGGACACAAATAGATAGTAATCTAGCCTTTGACTATCATGTATCTACAGTGGTGAGAAAATCATTCTATGTTGCACAACTTATAAACAAAGGTATGGCATATAAATCCAAGAAAGTCATTGTTCCACTGTATTCAGCATTCATCACACCTATCACTGAGTACAAAGCCCCTTCTGGTATGTACTTAACCAGGCATAGCCAACAACTGGAACGTCCACAGAGGTTTCTCACAAAAAGAATACAGGGTGTAATAAAATGTCCTATGCAGACCACCTTAAGGCCCTATCCCTGTATTCTGTCTGCTACAGGCTTTTGAGGGGAGATCTACGCCTGGCATACAGAGCATTGTCAGACCCCACTCTAATGGACCTCTTGCATATCCACAAAACAAACAGCACCAGAATTACCCATTCTAAAGACTTAAACCTTACCTGTGATATAAATAAGACCTGCTGGAGAGATAGGTATGTATCCCAGAAACTACCCCGTCTATGGAACAGGCTCCCCATCCATGTGAAACAGAGTTCCTCTCTAACCCAATTCAAGTGCAACTTGGATAATTGATGGGAAACAAGAAATTCAACCCTGATGTGGCACCCATGTCTCTAATGGACACAGGTAACCTATAAATGGTTCATCTCCCAGGCCCATGCTTACACTTATCAAGGTTACGAGAACTTGTCAGAGATTTGGGATGTGTGGCTAGGCTTAAAAAGTCCCTTGTGGTCATTAGCCTAGTAAACATCTATGAGCCATGAAGGACTTCTCTAGAACTGGTCTAAATGGTGGACTGAATTTAAGAAGTATAAAAAGTGCTTTTTTTTTGTTTGTTTTTTTTGATGGCAGGATGATGCAAAAAAAAAGAAGAGAAAGTGGAGTATGGGAAATGTATAGAAATGTATTAAAGAATTTAGAGAATAATGTAAAAACATATTATGGCATGGAAAAAGAAATATATAAAAAAATTGAGAAAAACAATTAAGGCATTGCTGTTTAGGCAGAGATATTACCTTACAAGGTTGAGTAAAACAGTAAAGGCGGATATTAATATAATGAAAAATGTAAAAGGAAAGGTAAAAAGAAATCAAGAGAAAATTATGAGTACTGTAGTACATCATGTGGAAAATATGTATACTGTAAGAGTAAAAAGAAGAAAATAAAAGAATGAAAGTAAAAAAAAAATCCAGAATGCACTGAGGATGAATTTGAAAAACAAATGACTATTAGTGAATGGGATGAAGTACTTATGAAAGTAAATGCTGATTTACTATCAATCCAAGGTGGTATAGGGTATGGAATGTACCAGAATTTAACAGATTGGCAAAGAGAGTATTTTGTAAATGTACTGAGTGAATGGTTGAAGGAAGGGTTTGTTTATGAAATTATGTAGTGGGATATTAAAATTTATATGGAAGACAGATTAGAAGAATTAAATAAAAAAGTAGACAGCCATCACAATAAATAACACAGATTATAAATTTTGTATGAGAATAATACAGAGCAGAATAGAAGGAAAGATGAGGGATATTATGGAAGAAAGTATACATGGTATGAAAGTGAAGAGATGTCAAGAATTATTATTGGTTGTAAGAAAAAATATGGATGATATTATAAGTAAATGGGAGGATGCAAAACTTATGGTATGTGATATTAGCAAGGCATTTGATACAGTAGGACAAGATACTTTGTGGGATGTTATGGAAACATATGGACTAGGCAACAGAATTAGGAGTGAGTGTATGTCAGCGCATCAAAATAATAGAGTAAGTGTGTTACTGAATAGGTGGCTGAGTAAAGAAATATCCGTAAAGTGTGATATAAGACAAGGATGTCCCAAGAGTGGAATATTGTTTGCATTGGTAATGAATGCGATAGTGAGTGAAGTAGCTTATAAAATGAAAGATTCTACATATATGATACAGAAGATGGTGGTGATTTCAGTAGTTTGACATATGCAGATGATATAGTTTTAGTTGCTAAAAACAAACTATGGATAAGGGTAGTGCTGGCTTGCCTGACTGGATGTTTAAAGAAAATGAGAATGATCTTAAATGGTGAAAATGGGCATGTGCATTTTTCAATGAATGAAGTGTCTTTGCTAAGAATATAATTTGGGAACAATTATGTAGGCATGATACAATGGGAGGATTTAATAAAAGAAATCAAAGAGATTTCTCTTCTGTGGAGGAAGTATACATTAGCATTTAAGAAAAATGTTTATCTGCTGAATTCTGTACTAATGGGAAAATAGCATATACAGTATGTCACGTTAGTATGCTCCCAGAAAAATATGAAAAGGAAATTGCACTAATGGCGTTTTCATTCATATGGGGTTCAAGATTAAACTGAGTGAAAAGAAGTGTGGTGTATATAAGTGAAGATGAAGGGAGACTGGGCTTACTAAATCCAGTTGTATATTCTGCTTCTTTAAACTTGCATATCGTACTAAAGTGGGTTAGTAAAGGGAATGAGAAATTATTGATGAGAATGTTAAAATAGAAGTACAAAAGTTTCTGGGTGATGATCAGAGAAAGAAAAGAATATGTAAATGAAGAAATTAAAAAATATATTAAGAAAAAATACTAAAGTGGAATATGAAAATTGATGACACAGAGAGAAACAGAAGGATGTGGTATAATATTGTGATATAACAATATTATTATGTAAATACATGAAAAATTTACTAGAAGAAGTGATTAAAGTCATTAAAATAAGAAAACATGGTGTACCGAGATAGTAGAGTGTCAGGATTTCCTATGAAGACTAGTAACAAACAAGTTACCAGTAAAGGATACCACATAAAAAGAAAGCCGAAAGAGTGTGTTTATTTCATGGGGAGGAAGAGACAACAGAACATTTTTTTGAAATATTAAAGAGTGTTGAAACTCTGGAAAAAGTTACATGAAATATTTTTTTTAGAATATTACTGACATAATACAGATATGAATATGATTATGTATGGATATAAGAAGAAGAAGAAAGAATATTTGAAAAGGGTAGATCATAATTAATTTTATTTAATATGGGTTATTTGGAATGAAAGACTGAATGAAATGTTGTTTAATGGGAAACGGATTTTCGTATATATTGTGAAAAATTACATTATGGTTGTGGAAGATGAGTGGAAAACCCCCGGAACAGATACAGGTACAGATCTCTTTTCCAGTGGAAGATAAGGGTTTTGTAATAAGGTGTCTAGCAACCATCCCTGAAACATGATAATGTGTGATGGAGTCTAAAAAGACTTGAATGTTCTCTTGAAATCCCAGCCTATGAAGTAGATCTCTTACCCAGGTGAGAGATTCCTGATACCTTGAAAAGGACTCTGCAAAGACACGCAAGTCATCCAAATATGGAAAAATGTGGATAGTCTGCAATGACCTATAACAGGAGATAGACACTTTGTGAATACGTTGATGCAGAAGATATCCCATAGGGTAAGGCAGAAAACTAATAATGTGATCCAGACACACAAAACCTTAAGAAACACCTGAAATCTGGATGAACAG
Source organism: Protopterus annectens (assembly GCF_019279795.1). Classification (NCBI taxonomy): domain Eukaryota; kingdom Metazoa; phylum Chordata; order Ceratodontiformes; family Protopteridae; genus Protopterus; species Protopterus annectens. The sequence goes on from NC_056737.1 coordinate 502,567,142, forward strand.
GAATATGAGGACATGTATTTGCTTAAATCTACAGTTACTAGAAAATTCAAATGAGGAAAAAAGGGTAATGGATTCTGAAGGGAAAGCATTTTGAACTTGGGCAATATCACAAGGTGATTTAAGAAAAAAGGATCCAGGACTGGTCTCCAGGAATTTTCTTTCTTTGGCATCAAAATATTCTTGAGTAAAATCCTTTTTCCAAATGAAGAGGAAGAACAGCTTCTAATACCCCGTGACAGCATAAGGTGTAGGACAGGAGGAAAGAGAGGGGGTTATATGGTGGATGAGGAGAAATCCCCTGGAAAGGAGGAATTTCCTTTCACTGCCCTCTGTATCCTAGATAGATCACATTTACAACCCATTTGTCTGAAACCATCTGTTGCCAAAGGAAGAAATGGACAGCCATGGTGGGAAGGGGGAACCAGGTCCTTTACACAGTCGTTCAGCATTTTTAGACTGTCCTTTGTTCCTGCTCTATTTTTAGAACCTCCCTGCCATTACTTTCTAAATGTCTGCTTACCAGCCTTCTGCTGAGACTATTTATTTTGTTTCTTGTCAAAACTGGATGAAGAAGCAGAAAATCCCTTGGAGAATTGAGAGAGATTCCCTAAATCAGCTTACCTCTCTCATCACACTTTTTGATAACCTCTGCAGCAGAAGATCCAAAAATTATCTCTCTATCCAAAGAAAAAAATCAAAATTTCACTTTCATAGGTTCATAGGAGGTTATTAGGCTACTGGCCCTAGTTCTTTTATAAACCTAGCCATGTTATTCTCTTGTTCCCTTATTGACCAAGTTGTATGGTCTATATTTGCAGCTTGAGTCTATGATCAGCACCAACTACCCTTATTCAAGAGGGACATAGGCAACACCCCTGGGGTAAATTTATGGTCTCCCATACAGTTGTATAAGTTACGCTTAAATAGGGTCATTGGGGAGTGCTGTTTTATGTGAATTGGGAGTTTGCTCCAGAGGAATGGCAATCTCTGGGAGATGTAGCTGTCTCTCCAACATGTCCTGTTAATGTTCCAGGCTACGTTAAGATCCTTAGAGTGAGTGAATCTTGTCCCATTTGACTTGCGGATATGCTTTATTTCCATTAGGGCAGTGTCTGAGACTGCTCTGTAGGCCAGGCACAAGTCACCTAGTAACCTATAAGATACAGAGTACAGTGACAGGGCCTTCAGTCTGTATATACAGGTCATGTGTTGAAGGCCCTGAATTTTCTTTGTGAGAAGCCTCTGAAGTCACTGCAGGTGTCTGGTGAGGTACATACAGAAGGGAGTGTTGTACTCTATTAGTGGTCTGATGAGGGATGAGTACAGGGGAGTTATAACATCCTTAGCTCTGGATGCGATGACCTTACTTATGTGATGTGCAACAAAGAAGGCCTTCCTTACTACTGTGGACACAAAGTGATGAAAATTAAGGTTGCTGTCAACCTGTGTTCCCAAATCTCTCACCACAGGGTTTGAGCTAAGGAGGGTACTTTTAATATTGTAATTTGCTAGGACTTCCCCTTTGTCAAAAGGGATAATGCATTTTTTGCATTTAGTTTAAGTCCATGGCTTTGGCACCAATCATTTCTCTTTGTAAGCCCTTTTTGTAGTATGTCAACATCATTGGGGGACTCGATGATTGCACCCAGTTTGCAGTCATCGGCGAACTTGGTAAGCCACAAGCCACCTATTTTCACCTGGAGTTTTGAGAAATACATTCGAAACAGTAGAGGACCCAGCACAGATCCTTGTGGTACACCACTGGTAAGTGGTCTGCTGGTAGAGTTGGAATCCCCAACTTTCACTGTATGCATTCTGTCGTTCAGTTACCACCCATCTAGTGACATATGGGTTAATTCCCAGCTGGGTGAGTTTCTCAATGATGCCTGCGTGGGGGATTGTGTCAAAAGCCTCGGCTAAGTAAAGATAGGCTGCATGTACTATTCTGCCTTCATCGAGGGCTTTGATGACATTTTCAAAGAAGTCCACCAGATTTAATAAGCATTATCTACCCTTAACAAAGCCAAATTGCATCAGGTCAAGAGTTTGAAGTTAACCTATGTCTTTGTTGATAAGTTCCATGATGATTCTCTCCATGGCCTTACAGATAAGGCTAGTTAGGGCTATGGGTCTGTATTTCCCAGGGTCGGTTGATGGATCTCTTTTGTGCAAGGGAATTATTGTTGCTGGTTTCCACTCTGCTGGGACAAAGCCAGTATTTAGACTGTGGTTGAAGAGAGTTCCAAGTGGTTCTGCTAAGTCCTGTTTTAGACCATTTAGTGGGCAGCCTGGGATGTTATCCAGTCCCATAGAGGCGGTGTTTTTAGCCATGGATAGTGCAGTTATTACCTGCTCTTTGGAGATATTAGGTGACAGGTATGCTTTGGGGTATGTCTGGTGGGGACAAGGGGGTGACGTTTGTGCCAGTTCTGTCAGCTAGCAGGATGGTGATGTCCTCAGGGTCAGTATGAATGGTACCATCCACTACTAGTTCGGTACAAAGCTGGGCCTTCCCTTTTAGATTTCTGACATAGCTAAAGAATGCCTTGTGATTATCCTTTGCTAGGGATGCTAATTTAGCTTTGTAATTGCTTTAGAGGACTTCAAAATATATCTAATTTTCTTGTTCAAGCTGTGGAGGGTGTCCTTCCACTGCTAAGTCAGTTCTCTCTTTTTCTTAGGCATTAGTTTCTTCCTTTTGTTATATAATTTATTTATGTTTGATGTCCACTAAAGTAGCTTGTTTTTTGTGAGGACCCTGCTTTGATCTGTTCAGGTAGAGCAGAATCTATACATTTGTATAGGTGTTTATACAGGGCATTTGTGTACACCTCAGTATAGGAGTCACTGCTGACAGTGGTAGCAGGTGGTTTGAAACTATTTATGCGATCACTTAGGAGGCTATAGATTGCTTTGGAGAAATTTTTTAACACTTTCTGAGAGGTTCTGAGAATACAGTCAGGCAAACCTCCTTGAAACAGTACCAGTGGCAGTAGCCCTGGAAGTATAGCTACAGAGGTAAGCACATTTCAAACAATGAGCAGTGTGACCTGAAAAACAGAGTGTTAGATAAATTGTTAAAATCAGACTGTAAAAATCATTTGGCATTTTAAGATGACAGTCAATAACAAACAGTAATGCAGGTTTCTCAGGTATTTACTATACATATACTCTAATGTACATTAGGAGGCAAAAAACCATACACAAACTTGTACAGAATTTTGTCTAACTTTATTCAGGAAACACCTGACATTTTATATGTTTTACAATCAGCTTTTGCCCACCTCACTGACGTGGTCAGTGACAGGGTCTTTACATCATGACCATTCATAAGAAAAATGCTGATATTACAATTTTTGAAAAGTTACTTTCCCATGAGAATATTACAGCCTTGCAAAGCACCTGGTCAGTCACAATGTCCTTCCGAGGATGTAGCCAATTCAAGGCTCTTAGATTAGCTCGAATACAATGGATGAATGTCTCTTTAATACATTTCTTTGTCTCTCTGTTCACCAGCTGGACATTATCTCTGATAGTGCGCACAAGGCCATTCTTCTGGTGGAAGCAGGAAAAGATACACATGCACATAGATTCATTATTTTCTAACTTTGCAAAATAATCTTTCACTGACAGGCATGAGCCAGCCGAGCTGGTAACTGCCAAGGCCAAGTTTCTAATTACACTGCAGCTTATGCTTCAAGCAAGTTTATTTCTACTATTATTCTAGTAAAACAGAATTAAATGCATTACATATTATTCTATTTTTCAATCTTTGCACTTCATATATGTTCAAGTTCATTTATATATATCTGACCACACAACTTATATATGTCTGAATGTTTGGATACATGTTTCCCTAACAGCTTATATGTGAATACATATTTTCCTAACAGCTTATATGTGAATACATATTTTTCTAGCAGCTTATATGTGAATACATATTTTTCTAACATTCTCCCTCCTGTTAATGCATTTCATTCTATTTGAAACATAAACAACATCATTTCATTTCTTAGCTTTTTTCTTTCAAGGACTTTCAGCTAAGTAAGTCATTGGTTTTATATTTTAGATAGGCTTTCGCTTGGTATCAACAAATTTAATTCCATGTCTTGGTACATAGTTTCAGTTACTGATATGTCAACTAGGTCTTTAACTAATTTTTTCATACAGGGTATTCCGCAGCAGACACATGCTCCAATTATGAGCAGTACTACACAAATTGCAATCAGAATATTCATAAGGACCGACCCCCCACCCCCCAAATAGATTCTGGAAAAAGTTTGTCAGTGGGTTTGGGCCTGGTTTTGCCATTGCTGACACCTGCTGTATTACCTCCAGGTGATCATTGATTTCATGTTGGTTGTCTGGAATGTACGCACAGCATTCTTCTTTGATAAACGCGCACGTACCACCTCTCGCCGCTAGGGTGAAGTTGAGAGCCATTCGGTTCTGTAGTACGACTGTTCTCATTGCATTTATTTCATCAGTCACAAGTTCAAGAGCGGAAAAAGTCGCATTGCTCATTACTTCGAGGAGTTTTGACAATTTTCTCAGTTCCCAAATCGATTTGACTGCTCCGTAGGCTGGGAATATTCCAGCCCAGGATATAACACTGTCACTCAAGTCCATATGGGTTAGTTTTTCTTTGTCCTTCACAGCCGAATGATCTTTTCAGCTTGCTTCAATCTTACCCACTGGATTAGCAGGTTTTTTGACTGTATTCTCGGCTTGCTGAGCTGCATTTTTCACATTGCGTATTTTACCCAGGGGCAATTCTGCAGTATGTCTTATGGCTGGAACCAGATAACCCAAAAAACAACTGCCGGACCAATTCTCAGGTAACCATTTATAGGCCTTTTTCCCACAAACAAAATAACAGTTTTCTACTTTAGTACTGATGCGGGTTAACCCTGAATGAAACATTTTTTTATCTATAACAGATAATTGTCTATATATTTCAGGAGTTTTTTGCACATCTCTCAATGTTGTTTTCATCAGGCTTAAATACGAACCATAGTTCGAGCTACAACTAGTACCTTGGTTTACAGGTTTTATATAACATTTGTAAGACACAGTTATGTTACAATTACTTCAACCAACCTGGAGTGTATTATTTTTAACAAAGCAAACAATTCCTTTCTGAGTAACGGGTAAATATAATGCCACTTTGTCTTGTGATTTCACAGTACCCGTGTCAAATAATAGGTTTTCCCAAGTTTCATTTATCCCCAGGGGGACAGCAGACATTAAAAGTCCTCCATATGCTGTGGGTATTGCAGTACAAACCCAGCAATTCGAAACGTTCATAGTCTCTACATAGACTCGTTTCATAGCCAGGTATGTGTTGAAGTTCGGGTGCCAGTCTATAGCCAGTTCATCATCACGTTTTATCAATTTCACTTCTGTAGTTATACGCAAGAAAAACCATAACAACAAAAAGGTCACTACAAACATGGTTAATAAATGTATGATCAGTAGGCCAGTGAACCAATGTCTTTGGGGCTGTTTTGCATTTTTATTCACCCTGCCTCTGGCCATCCTGTTTCTGTGGTATGTCAGTTAAAAAATGTTTGTCCAACTTAAACTTTTTGAGTGGTTTACAGTGTGTCAAATGAACCCAAGATGATCTCTCAGCAATTTTTACTGCAGTAGGTGTTGCCAATAGTACCTGGTACGGACCTTCCCACTTTGGACTCGCCCAGTTCTTTCTTTTGATGACTTTTAGCCAGATCCAGGACCCCGGGGTCAGCACGGCCTCCGGTTTTGTTTCTTTTTTGTCTGAAAAAGAGTTCAACTGCAAAACAGTCTTATTTGTTAACAATTTCTTCATATAACTAGCTAATGAGCTATCGGCCTCCAGCTCTGCAGGCATGAGGGCCTTCCATTGTGGCACACAATATGCTCTTCCAAATACTACCTCAAAAGGGGTCAAACCCCTTACATTTGGAACAGTTCTCATGCTCAGCAGTGCTAAAGGCAGACAGCAAATCCAAGTCTTTTGAGTCTCACTCATCAATTTTCTCAACTTGTTTTTCAAAATTCCATTGTACCTCTCCACCAGTCCTGCTGACTGGGGGTGATAGGCACAATGGTTCTTCAAAGAAATCCCAAAGAATCTCCCAAGCTGGTGTATTGTCTGATTAACAAAATGTGTTTCATTGTCACTATAAATTCTTTCCGGTATGCCAAATCTAGGAATGATTTCTTTCACTAAGGCTTTTGCTACTGTTGCTGCATCCGGATTCCTGGTCGGAAAAGCTTCTACCCATTTTGAGAACATATCTATGATCACTAAACAGTATTTTTTCCCTTCACATTTATTCAGTTCTATGAAATCCATACAAATAGTGTGGAACGGATAGGGTGGTGTCGGAAAGCTCCCTCGCTTCGGTTTAAATGCTCCCTGTGCATGATGTTTGCTACAAATATGACATGTTGCACAAAATTTTTGTGTATAATTCGTGAATCCGTATGTTTGGAATGTTTTGTTAACTAACTGTACCATCCCCCCTGTTGAGACATGGCTCTGTCCATGACTCAACAAAGCTGCATATCTAAATAAATTAGATGGCAATATTGGCTTTTTTTTTTTGGAGATGTACAGTCCCTCTTCAAGGATTGCTCCTCGTTTTATCCACTTTTGCTTTTCTGCTTTTGTAGCTAATGTCTGCATTGTTTTTAACATTTCTAAATTTAGAGTCTCAGAAGGTTGTAGTTCTTTATTTGAAAACACAGTTTCTAGGTCTGAGGCAGCCTGCTTTGCAGCTGCATCAGCCCGAGCATTCCCTTTTGAAATTTTGTCTTGTTGTTTGGTATGGGCTGCACATTTACAAATAGCTATTCTAGTGGGTAACTGAATAGAATCTAACAGGTCCAAAATCAATTGTGCATGATTAATTGGTTTGCCAGTGGATGTTATTATTCCCCTGTTCTTCCACTGTTGTGCAAAGACATGCACTGTAGAGAAAGCATACTGGCTGTCAGTATATATGTTAACACATTTGTCTTTCGCTAGAGTGCAAGCACGTGTCAAAGCTATCAATTCTGCTGCTTGAGCAGACAGGTTATGTTGCAGGGGTTGTGCTTTTATGATTTTATTATCTGTCACTACTGCATAACCCACTAGGTTCTTTCCTGTAGGTCCTCGTCTACAGGACCCGTCCACATAAAATGTCACCTCTGCATCGGCTAAAGGCACATCAGTGAGATCTTGTCTAGGTGTGGTTATTTGTTTCATTTCCTGTAGGCAACTATGTGGTGTGCCATTTACAGGAATCGGAAGTAGTGTCGATGGATTTAATGTTGTGCATTGTTCAATCGTCATGTGAGGTTGACTTAATAGTATGGTCATACAAGAGAGATGTCTGGCAGGGGACAAAAATGCTATTTTTTCTTGCAGTAAAATTATTGCAACTGCATGAGGTACTCTCAACGTGAGAGAATGAAACAATACCACTGAGGCTGAAGCTTGCACTGCCATAGCTGCTGCAACAACTGCTTGTACACAGGGTGGCAATGATTGTGCCACCGGATCTAACTGTGATGAATAGTAAGCTATGGGGCGTTGCTTGCTGCCATGTTGTTGCGTCAGTACTGACGTCATATATCCCCGCCTACAATCTACAGTCTGGAAAAATCTCTTATGGTAATTCGGAAGCCCTAAAACTAACGATGAAACTACCAGATGCTTTAGTCTGCAAAAAGCTGCTTTTGCTTCCGATGTCCAATGCAGTGTTTCTTGTGCTGCCATTGGTTTTTTAAATATTAAATCAGCCAATGGAGCCGTTTTCAAAGCATAATTTGGTATCCAACTTTGACAAAAATTAGTCGTTCCCAAGAAGGACATCATTTCCTTTTTGGTAGTTGGTTTAGGTGCTTGTAAGATTGCTGTTTTTCTATCTTCATCTAATGTTTTACCTTCTTTGGATATCACATATCCCAGGTATTTAACCTGCTCTTTCCAAAGTTGCAATTTGTGTTTATTCACTTTATGCCCTTGCTCAGCCAAAAATTTCAACAATGCTATTGTGTCTTTCCTACATTGCTGCTGGGTAGGGGCTGCAAGCAAGATGTCATTTACATAAAGTAATACTTGACTGCCCCCTGGTGGAGAAAATCCTGCCAGGTTGCTAGCCATCTCTTGTGCAAATATTGTTGGACTTTCACTATATTCCTGTGGTAGTCGGGTGTACGTATACCTTTTGCCCTGAAATGTAAATGCAAACCAATGCTGGCTGTCAGGGTGTATAGGTATTGAGAAAAACGCATTGCTAATATTTACCACGGTGAAATATTTTTGTTGCGGCTTCAAATCATTTAACAAGGTATGTGGGTCTGGCACCGTAGGTGCCCTTGGTATTACCGCATCATTTACAGCCTGTAAATCTTGTACCATCTGCCATTCCCCGTTTGCTTTTTTAACAGGAAACAGAGGAGTATTACATGGTGAATCCAAGGATTCTACCAGTATCCCTTTCTTAAGCAATGCCATTATGATAGGTTTGATTCCCTGTTCCGCATCCTTGCCCAAAGGATATTGTCTTTTTCTTGGTCTAAAGGCCGATTTTGGTGTAATAATTACTGGCCCTGCCGTTTGAATAAGCCCTACATCCGATTTCCCTGTTGACCAAAGAACATTTGGTATTTTACTCAAGGCTTTTTTTTCTTTTTCTATCAAGAACGCCAATCAGCTGTCTTCACTCTGTTGTAAGTGTACAGCTGGGCGTGCTTGCGTTAACCAATTTAGTTTCTGTTTCTGTACTCCTAGGTCCGATAACTCTAAGTCAGTCAGTTTCTCCCATTTTGTCACTTTGTCACCCAAGTCTACCCACCTAACATTCCTGTTTTTGGTTAGGCTAACATGCGGTAGTTTATTGGATCTGTACAATTCCAAGAACTCCTGAGGTAATGAACAACTCACCACCCTATTGCCCTCAGTGTCCCAGTATAAAGTCCGTAGTATTAATCTATTTGCGGGATTCCTGAACAATTTTTGTTCATATTTTTTATTAGGCCCTGATGTGTTGCAATAATATAGGGTACAATGTAACAAATGTTGTTGATTAACATCGAGGGGAAGCATCTTGCTGGTGGCTACATTTATCAGTTCCTTGGTCACTGCCCCTGGACCGGTTGTAACCAGGTCCTGGCTGTACCAATAATAGGCCTCACCCTCCGATCGTACCACAAAAGCATCAGTTTGTCTCTGTGCCTCCATACCTTTCATGGTAGGGACTACTGCTATGCCAAAAAGTTGCATGAGATCTCTTCCTAATAAGTTCATGGGGCATTTGGCAGAAAGTACTATTTTACTTCTCTGGGTTATACCCGAGACAGGATCAGTTATTGCTATATCATGGGAAAGTGGTTCCCTGTACAGTTGTCCGTTTGCTGCTTTCACTAATATATAATTGGGTGACTCAGAATGTTTTGGTAACTTTGAAGGGTGTATCAAAGTTCGTGATGCTCCTGAATCACACAAAAATTTGACTTCTCTCCCTTCCACCAGAAGTGTAACTTCCGGTTTAGTGTCTGCTAAATAGAGCTCCAAGCTCAGTAGTGCCAAGTCCAAAACTTCGCTTTCCCCAACTTTTACATCCGGTTGCATGTCATTTGTTCCTTCTAAGGTATTTACATTATTCCCCTGCTCATTAGTCTCTCCTAATGACTGTTGAGCAGTATAACTGCCATCTAGTCAATCCTTATCATTCTTATCCTTTTTTTCCACGGGTGCCTTACTCCTGCAATCCCTTGCCAAATGTCCCTTCTTACCGCAATTGAAGCACTCACCTCTTTTTTTCCTGTCCTCATAGAACTCTGAGTTTCTGTCAGAACGTTTGTTACCCTGAGCATTTCGCTTACCCTTTTTGGCTGTCTGTACTACAAAAACTTCCGCACCGTCTTCAGCTGTGAAGACCTGCGTTTTCTTTTTTTTTTTACTGTTAAAATGCTTTTTGGCATGCCTAGCATACTCTAACAAGGCTTGGAGCCTACTCGTTCGGTGATCTATCATATGCTTCGTGACGAAGCTATTGATAGGGGCAATGCAACCTTTTAAAAATGCATTCTTCAACTGTTGTTCATATGAGCTATCATTTTTTTGATTTGCATATACTTTGCGTCTTCTGTTAGGGGCGGGTCACGTGACCCTTTAGTGCATTCATTTCCCATGCCTCTTCAAAAAAAAGAACTGTTACGTAACCCTTTCTCTTGTACCACGTGGTATTTTATTCCCCGTATCCACAGTAGTGTCTAGAATAACTGTTTTACTTTGCTTTGTTTATTCCCTGATCTATGACTCAAGATACAATACTTCGACTACCTCTCTCCCTGCTATCATAAATCTTAGCAATAGCACAGTGTAACCTGGTCCCTGATCTAAAACAAAAACAAAGAGGGGAATTCTGCTTACCCGAGCCTCCCGCTTACTGTTATGCTTCTTTTTAGGATCCAGTTTTCCGCTTTTCGGCCACAGATCAGACAAGTGGACAGCCTCTTTACATACGACAATTCAGTCGGAGGTCTTTCCTTCTTTTGCGCAGGTTTCAGTGCCACCTATATACTCTGACCTGCAGCTTACCAAGGGAATTCCGGTCCGAAGGACCAAAATGTTAGATAAATTGTTAAAATCAGACTGTAAAAATCATTTGGCATTTTAAGATGACAGTCAATAACAAACAGTAATGCAGGTTTCTCAGGTATCTACTATACATATACTCTAATGTACATTAGGAGGCAAAAAACCATACACAAACTTGTACAGAATTTTGTCTAACTTTATTCAGGAAACACCTGACATTTTATATGTTTTACAATCAGCTTTTGCCCACCTCACTGACGTGGTCAGTGACAGGGTCTTTACATCATGACCATTCATAAGAAAAATGCTGATATTACAATTTTTGAAAAGTTACTTTCCCATGAGAATATTACAGCCTTGCAAAGCACCTGGTCAGTCACAATGTCCTTCCGAGGATGTAGCCAATTCAAGGCTCTTAGATTAGCTCGAATACAATGGATGAATGTCTCTTTAATACATTTCTTTGTCTCTCTGTTCACCAGCTGGACATCATCTCTGATAGTGCGCACAAGGCCATTCTTCTGGTGGAAGCAGGAAAAAATACACATGCACATAGATTCATTATTTTCTAACTTTGCAAAATAATCTTTCACTGACAGGCATGAGCCAGCCGAGCTGGTAACTGCCAAGGCCAAGTTTCTAATTACACTGCAGCTTATGCTTCAAGCAAGTTTATTTCTACTATTATTCTAGTAAAACAGAATTAAATGCATTACATATTATTCTATTTTTCAATCTTTGCACTTCATATATGTTCAAGTTCATTTATATATATCTGACCACACAACTTATATATGTCTGAATGTTTGGATACATGTTTCCCTAACAGCTTATACGTGAATACATATTTTCCTAACAGCTTATATGTAAATACATATTTTTCTAGCAGCTTATATGTGAATACATATTTTTCTAACACAGAGGAAAGTAAACTATAGAAAGCACAACAGTAAACCGAAGCCAAAACATTACTCATGCTTTCACAAATAGTCAGGATGAACTTTAACATATGAGCTTGACACTTTGTAATTCTAAAAGTCAAAGTTACAGAAGTATACACTGTTTTCCCAAACTTATCAAAAGCTTTACCATCCTTATCAGAAGGAGAAGGATTTGAATTAACAAAATATTTAGTAGCAGCTGGAATAACCAAAGCTATACTGATGGGCCAGGTCTGGGACTAGTGTTTTAAAACTTGAAAGACTGAGATACTTTGTACTTTCCATCTGCTTTCTTAGGGGCAGCAGGTTAGCTGTCAAGGAATCCACAGACTGTGACAAACACATCCCCCAGTGCTGACAGCGCAGATTCAGGTAATTCCGGTAACAAACTGTATTATTTTCTAAAGGACCAAGAAACCTCACTATTTTCCCTATGAAAACAAATGTGAATTCAGGAAAACTCATAAAAAAAGAATCACTCACAGGGACTTTCAGATACCACACACTGCTCGGAATATGAATCAGAAACCTGAGGAGAAAACACTGCATCTGTCCCTTCACATTCCCCTACAGAGTGCACACCTTGAAACTCTGAAAGAGGAATCTCTTTATCTTTTACTAGAAACCACCTTACAAAAAGAGGCAAGAGCCTGCACAAGACCCCAAGCCAATTCCAATTAATTGTATTCCTGTACAGAGTAACCCACACAGTGGAAGCTAAATGTTTAGCTTTCTGTCTCTTTTTGACAAGAAAATTAGGGAAATTAGACTCAGTATTGCTATCAACAGCTTCCCCAGGAAAGGGCACATCATTCTCGCTAAACAGGGTCACATTACCCACCCCCCCCCCCTCTTATGACCAACAAGAGTGGCTCTCATTTGCCTACTGTGGTGTCCTCAAAAGCTGCAAATGATGTGGTTAGCCCCCCTTCCCTATCCATGGTGGCTGTACAGATAACACCAGAGGAACCTGAGAAAAAAAGATGCGTGGTCAGAGGAAATAGCTTTCGCTATAGCAGTCACCCACCTGCAGCTGAGGCAAATTACCTGCCTGCTGTTTTGGCTAAGGCTACTTAATCTTTTTCTTTTTGTGAGTGGAAGAAGGTACAAGTAAGTGACCAGCACTGAATGCTGAAAATGGCATTTGTTCCCAGGGGAAGCTTAGCAGAAATAGTCAGCAAACCAGGTAAAAAGTAAAAGTAATGTTTCTCCCACAAAAACAACACAGTAAAAAGCACTTTAAACACTTTCGCCAGTCCCAGAGAGTAAAATAAGTTCAATTTCTCCACAGAAAAAAGTAGTTTTAAACAACTTTTTACTACAAAAGTTAAAAAGTACACTCCTGTTTACAAGTGCATAAAAGTCATGAGACAGTCAGGGAAACAGTTTTCCTAGCTTAAAAGTACTTGTTTCTCAAAAAAGTTAACAAAAATAAAAGTAATGTGGAAGGTTTTTCCTTGAAGGGATCTATCTGCTCATCAATGGAACAGCATTAGCCAACTGTTGATCCTTGAAAGCCCATACAGGAGTATTCTTCTTGGTGGCAGAAAGGTTCTGAAGGGCTTGAAGCCCAAACCTGTCTGAGTTGATCAACAGGTTGGGCATTTGGAAGGTGCCTTGAAGCTTTAGAAATTGGCCTGCTGTTATACCCTATGCAGGGTACAATCCCTATAGCTTAAGCTACTTTAACAACATCAGTTGTTAGCCTATATCATACCATTCCCCCCTCCCAAATTTCAACAAAAATTCAAATTAGAGATAAAAGAGTATAGCTTTGGTTACACCTTTCAGCTTCTTACCAATAAAAGTTATACAGTTGTCCATTAAAATCATAGCAGGAACAAAAAGTGATCTTGTTTATTTCTCAGTATAAATGATCCTCAAAAACAAGATCAAATATATTGAGCGATGAAGAGTCTTTCTAAAGTGTTAGTTCAGTTACTTAAAAGTACTGACTGTACCTTATGCTGGTCTAACCATATACAAAGAAATAATAAATACAGAAGGAACCATTTCAAGTCTGAAGACAAAAATATTCAAACAGTGATGGCAAAAATCCTAGTAGCTGAGAGGTATGTCACCAATCTGCATTATTAAAACTAAAACGATTCACAATTCCCAAAATTATGTTAAAGCTTTACTATTATTTCCCATTCCCTGTATAAAAATTCAGACTCACCTATTTCCTTAATACAATACCTAAAATACAGTCCATTGCCTTAAATGATTGATCTCAACTTGTCTGAAGTCATGGAACGCAAGTTTACAATTCAAATGGATTAAGAGGTTGAATTCATTACTGTTTGTTTGGCCATTCATAAGTCATAAGCAATTAGCTTGTTCTCCGGCTAAAATATAATTGAATGGCAGCACCAACCTAAACCCCCTCCTCTTTTTTTCTTTTAACTTGTACACGATAAATTCCATCTTCTCATTCTCTTCCTCTTCCTGCATATCTTAATTGCATTATTCTAATATGACATATTTCATAATACTTTTCTTTCTGTGCACTTTTAATTCATCCATCCATCCATCAGTCCATAAACCTACAATCCCTTTTTCCCATTTTGCACATGGGATGTCGGGGTATGACTTCAACAGTGACAATCATTTCAAGCCAAGGATTACACCTCTGGGTGGCTAGTCCTGATGCTGTAGTTCATCCTTAGCACTCACTTGCACACACACTTGGACCTACAGCCAATTTAGAGTGTCTAGTCCACTTACTGCATGTCTTTGGAATGTGGGAGGAAAAGTACAGTTTTGTACCTACCATAAATGTAGATGTTCGAGGATTCCATTGCTGCAGTCCTAACTATTGGGTATAGTCCGCATCCAGTCGGCCCGAATACCAGAGTATAAGGCTGACGTCGGTCAGGGCGCATTAGACTGACGTCAGTACGTCAGGGTACTAATGCGCATGACCGGCGTCATATCCTCAGTCTTTTCTTGCCCCAGATGTCAGAAGACCCTAAAAAGACAAGGCCCAAAATACCCGTACCAAAACATGAACAATACATACAAAAATATAAGCATGTAAACTCACCTACACAACCACCCCTAAACACAGAGGGGAAGGAGGGAGGGTAAATTGGACTGCAGCAATGGAATCCTCGAACATCTACATTTATGGTAGGTACAAAACTGTACTATGTTCTTCGTTTTCCATTGCTGCAGTCCTAACTATTGGGTAGAATCCCAAAGCAGAGGTAAGGGAGGCTGGCAAATCATAAAGAAGTAGGAGCTGACAACATGCCTTGTAAAACAGCTGTGGCAAAACCAGCCCTAGACTTAGAGTAGATAGGAAGGTGATAATGCTTAGAGAAAGTATGCACTGAACTCCAAGTAGCTGCTTCCAAAATATCCTTAGTTGCCACCCCCCGTAGAAATGCTGTTGAAGTGGCAGTAGCCCTAGTGGAATGAGGCCTAATCCCAGCTGGAATCTCCTTGCCATGATGGGAATAACAAAATGCAATGCAAAAGCCAATCCACCTAGAAATAGTCTGTTTTGACACAGGCTTGCCCTGTGAACTCAAAGCAAAAGAAACAAACAACTGCTGAGACTGCCTAAAATCCTTAGTCCTGCTTAAATAATAACGCAATTGCCTGTGTACATCTAAAGTGTGCAAAATCTTTTCCCCTTTATTTTGGGGGTCTGCATAAAAAGTAGGCAAATGAATAGTTTGGTTTAAAGCCACACTAGAAACCACCTTAGGCATAAAGGAAGGATTAGTACGTAATGATACCCTATCCTTATGGAAAATCAAAATGGCTCTACTGCCATAAGGGCCTGCAACTCAGACACCCTTCTTGCAGAAGTAATAGCCAACAGAAAAGCAGTCTTCCATGACAAGTATTTCAATTCAGCAGTAGCCGCAGGCTCAAAAGGTTGTAGAGTAAGTTTTTCCAACACAAAATTGAGATCCCAAGCAGGAGTAGGAGCTCTACGTGGGGGTCTTATATTCTTTGCCCCTCGAAGAAACTGCTTGAACAAAGGATGCGAAAACAATGGTGGGTCACAATCATAGTGAGCTGAAATTGCTGCAGCATGAATCTTAATGGAAGAGAAGGACAAACCTTTGTCCAATAACTCAGTAAGGTATTGAAGAGCCACACTTAAATTAGGCTCCGAAACCTGCAAATTCTTTGCTGTACTCCAAAATAAAAATCTCTTCCATTCTCCTGCGTACACTTTCCTTGTACTAGGTCTTCTAGCTTCCATAATCACATTTAAAACTTGTTGAGGAAGTTGAGACCTGCTGTGTGTCAACACAGAAGATGCCAGGCTGTTAGATGAAGAGAGTGAAGCTTGACATTGAGCAGATGACCATCCTTCTGAGATAACAGATGAGGAATCAGAGGTAAAGGCCATGGAGGCTTCCTTACCAGACTCCGTAGTAGTGGGTACCAGTGTTGCCGAGGCCAATCTGGAGCTATCAAAATCATCCTTGGCCTGTCTTGTCTGACCTTTAATAGTACCTTTGGAAGAAGAGGCAGAGGAGGAAAGGCATACACATGAAGGTTTTTCCAACTGAAAGACAGAGCATCCACTTTCCAAGCTGTGTGATGAAACCCCTTTGTGCAATACTGTGGCAGCTGGTGGTTTAGTGGAGAAGCGAACAGATCTATGTCTGGAGTTCCCCATGACACTGTCAATTTTTGAAACACATGAAGATCCAGTTTCCACTCGTGGGGATCCATGATTTGTCTGCTTAACACATCTGCTAAGGAGTTCTGTGCTCCCGGCAGAAACCTTGCCTGAAGAGTTAGTTGCAAGCGTAGCAGTCTCCCATAAAATCATTGCTTGCCTGCATAGAGGATAAGAATGTGTTCCCCCTTGCTTGTTGATGTACCACATGACAGTTGTGTTGTCTGTTAGAATCAACACCTGCCCTGGAAGAAGGAACTCCTTGAAAGCCAGTAATGCAAACTGGACTGCTAACATCTCCTTCATGTTGATATGTAGATGCTGTAGTCTGGCAGGCCACTTGTCTTGTATCCACTTTCCATTTAGATGAGCTCCCCAAGCAAAATCCGAGGCATCTGTCGTTAAAATCTGACTCGCCTCTGGCCGGGTCACAGAGAGTCCCTTGTTTAGGTGACATTCCTGAGCCCACCACAAAAATTCTCTTTGAAGGCAAGGTATTATTTGAATGACAGTGTCTAAATCCTGGCAGTGCTGTGTCCATACATTTTTGAGATACCATTGTAACTTCCTCATATGCAGTTTGGCATTGGGAAGCACCAGAATACAAGATGCCATGAACCCTAATGCTTGAAGGACTGTCTTTGCAGTCAGCACGGACTGATGAGATAGTTGATGGAAGTAAAGTGATAGACTCTTTTGTTTGTCCGGGGTTAAAAGGCCATCTGGGCTGCTGTATTCAGTCTCACACCCAGAAAGCACATGTCTTGAGAGGGTACTAGACTGGACTTTATTTCGTTCACAGAATACCCTAGGCATCTTAGCACTGCTATAACATATTCCAGATGCTGTAGAAGGTCGTCCTTTTCTTGAGCCAGAATCAGGCAGTCGTCTAAATAAGGATAGATTTGAATTCCTTGTAGCCTGAAGTAAGCTATCACTGGAGCCAGAACCTTTGTGAATACTCTGGGCGCAGTAGATAAGCCAAAGGGCAATGCAGAGAACTGATAATGAGAATCTCCAGCCCGAAACCGCAGATACTTCCTGCAACTTAGCCTGATAGGCACATGAAGGTAAGCTTCCTTGAGATCTAAAGTTACCATCCAGTGATCTTTGCCCAGCAGGGGTAAAAGCTGTTGTAACGTCAACATCTTGAACTTGGGAATGTCCAGATAAGTGTTGAGGAGAGATAAATCCAAAATCGGTCTCCACGTGTTCCCCTTCTTTGGTACTAGGAACATGCGAGAATAAAATCCTAGGCCCCTTTCTGATACAGGGACTGGCTGAATGGCCCCCATTTGGAGTAACTGAGAAACTTGCTTGTGAGCCTCTCTTCTTTGTGGAGGAGGAACGTCTGGCATGCCTTTGAAAGGGGGCATTGTATGGAAATAAAATCTGACATCCGGTTAAATACTGAGGCAAGAAAAAACCAAAATGTTCCCCAACGGGGTACTTAGCCAACTCTGATTCGGTCTGAAACTCCGGTTTCGGAAATATTTCAGAACGCCAACCTGCACTCGCAAAACTGCTTCTGCATCGGACCACGCGGCAAAAAAGACTGAGGATATGACGCCGGTCATGCGCATTAGTACCCTGACGTACTGACGTCAGTCTAATGCGCCCTGACCGACGTCAGCCTTATACTCTGGTATTCGGGCCGACTGGATGCGGACTATACCCAATAGTTAGGACTGCAGCAATGGAAAACGAAGAACATCAGGAGCACCCAGAGGAAACCAACATGACTGCAGGGAGGACATGCAGACTCCGCACAGAAGCCACCCCAGCCAAGAATCAAACTGGAGAACCTCTAGCTGTGAGGCGACAATGCTAACCACTGCACCACCACAGCCTTCTGTGCACTTTGATTCTCTGTGCCTTAATACTGGATTTCTCCTGTGCAAGGGATTTCTTGACACCAGTGGGACTGCAGATCTTAAGGGAGATGGCAGACATATTGCTAGTAATTACAGACCCATTACCACAGTAATCAGCAAGGTATGTGAAAGTACTTCATTGAAACCTTTACCTACTATGAATCTAGCAAGTACAAATTTATCACATCACATTATTAGTAATAGATCATGCTTATTTAACCTGGTTTGGTTTGCTGACAACATGGTCAAGCTGCTTGATGATTTACCATCTAACATTTTATTTTGAAAGGATCCTTCAAGCAAGGCATTATAGATGGCTTCAGTATACTGTGAAATGATGTAGACAAGATTTACTGCATCTCCATCTGGTTAGCTGATTGTTCATTCTACATAAGTTTATAAAAATAGCGAGTCTTGCCTACTTTAAAATATTTCTAGAGGTGTGTATTATGCATTTGAAAATTATGTATTCCGTACAAGTAGGACTACTGCTGCAAGCATTAGTACCACTTGTTATATAAAAACGTTCACAGATTCATGACTGTGCATTCTCATATTCTCTCTCTCCACAGCTTCAGCAGACATACGGAAGAGTGCAAAACAACTAGCAAGAGGACAGAAGTAGAATAAAACAAAACTCCAAACAAGCTACACCGAAGGTGAGGTAAAAGGGTATATTACAGAGGATGGACCCAACTCATAGAGCTCTAGCTTTATGATGCATATACAGCTTTTATATGTGGTAAGAGGAGACCAATCCTTGATAGAAAATAACAAATAAGGACAGAATCCCTATTATCCTGAATGGATATTCCAAGGAAAAATATCCTCTAGATTATGCTAGCCCCAAAGGAATATGCAAAAATCATATTTAACTTATAGTGTCTTGTTATGGTACACAGGAAATAAACAAATAACTGCTCCATAAACATCACCTAAGGCTATTATGTCTAAAGAAGGATCTACAGATTGGTACTGTAGAAGAGGCTTCCAATAATTAATATGAAAAAAAAAACTGTATGCAGCTAAACAACCATCTGGACAAAGTACGCTTGGAAACATTTTGTTCTAACATTCTCTTTGAAAAACAACACAAACTGCTGGTTGTTATTAATAGTCTTAGTCCTAACAATACAAAATCTAAGCAGGTACACCCATGCAATGGAGCAGGTATTCTGCTTTCTTGGAAAACCTGGGAAAAATAGTTAAGCTGTTCTCTGTGACCACTTTAGAAAAAAAGAAATGCAAGTTCTGAGAGTGAAATGACCATGTGAAAGACCAATTTGGGTGAATTAACTGACAGATCATGAAGCAATAAAATTCCTCTTGCAAACCCTACTATTACTAGAAAGAGAGCCTTCCTGGACAGGTACTCTAATTCTGTTGAGGAGGTGGCCCCAGAGGGAGGCAGTGCCAGTGCTTCCATGATAAAATCAAATTCCAAGGTGGTGAAGGTCTTTGTACAGGCAGCTAAGAAGAAAGGTATCTCTGGCAAAGCCTCCGCACACGCCTTAAGTGAAGCCAGACAGGAGAAGTCTAACCCAGACAGGTAACAAAAGTGGTTGTGGCGTGGACTTTGAAAAAGAAATAACTGTGCTCTGAAATGAATAGAGTGGTGGGGGGAACAACTGCCCCAGGTACAAAGTATTAGAGGGTGCCACTGGCAGTCATGATATGTCTTCAGAGCATTACCAGTATTCAAAATGAATGCCAGTATTGCATTTTCAGTCAGAACTGAAGTACTTTGCTACAGTTTATGCTACTGTCAAGTGCTAAAGTGCTTGCAACAAATGCAGTCATGCCATCTGAGAGAAGGAGACTAAACCCTGAGAGGACATTGTTAGGAGAAGAAATACTACATGTCCATACCATGCCATAAAAAAACACACAAAACAATGGGGATGGAGAGAGGAAGTGACTACTGCAGCAGTGATCATTCAAACATCTACTTTTATGGTAAGTTTACCTACACAACTGTACTGTGTTCTTCAAATTGATCAGTGCTGCAGTAGTCTAAGCTATATGGATAAGATCATCATAGTTTACAATAAATAAGAGGTAGAAGGAGAAGGATTTAGGAGCCTTTGAGAATGGTCCTAGCAAAACCTTTTCTAGACCTGGAGAAGGAATGTAGTTTATAGTGCTTTGTAAAAGAATGCAGAGAACCAAGCTGCTGCTCCTATAGTCTAACCTTTTCCAAAAAGCCATAGACTAAGCCAGGGCCCTGACAGCCCTGACTCTGCCTGGAATATTTTTGTTGTGGTGTGAATATCAAAAGATCATAGCATGAGACACCCATTAGGAAAAAGTTTGCTTTGAAAGAGGTTGTGCATGCTTACCGTCACAAGAGAAATACAGTTGTGTAAGTAAACTTACCATAACAACAGATATTCAAATGATCTCTGCTGCAGTATCGTTAACTATATGGGTTATATCCTGCCAAGGATACAACAGCCAGTCAGCTTCCAAAGCTTCAGGGCACCTTCCACATGGCCAAAATGTCAAGCAGTATGAGCTGGCATGACTACAAGACAAGTTTGGGTGCGAAGCCCTTCAGAGCTTTCCTGCCAACAGAGGAAGGGAGGCTGAGCTCTGAAAGGACAAACCTAGGAAAAGCAAAAAAAATAAAATTTCCATGCCCTAGCATAAAAAACACTCAAAAATCAAGGGGGGTAGAGGGAGGGATCTGCTAATGTAGCAGTGATAATTTGAACATATACTATTTTGGTAAGTTTACTCACATAACTGTAATATGTTCATCATCTTTATCATTGCGTAATTGTCTTAGCTATATGGGTAGATTACCCTAGCTAACTACATTTGGGGGGGTGGAAGGAGAAGATTCCAGGAGCCCCTGAAGAATGATCCTAGCAAAGCCAGATCCAGACCTAGAGAAGGAATCAAGCTTATAGTGCTTTTGAAAATATGTTCAGAGGACCAAGTAGCAGCTTCTAGAATACTTCTAGAATCCAACCCTTTCCAAAAAGCTATACATGAATATTGGCAATCAGCTACTCACTCCTACACAGCATGGTTTTAGACCTGGACACAGTACTAATACAGCCTTATTATCTTTCACTGACACAGTAATTAAAGCTCGTGACTCAGGTAAACTTGTTTCCTCTTGGTTCCTTGACCTATCTAAAGCTTTTGATACTGTTCCCCATCATCTGCTAATACTAAAACTTACAAACCTTGGATTATCCCCTTCCACCATCAACTGGTTTTCCAGTTCTCTCTCTAATAGACAGCGCGCAATCAGATGGCTAGACTCCTTCTATGATTTTCAAGACATCTGAACTGGAGTTCCTCAAGGATCTATTCTTGACTCCCTCTTATATTTACTAATGACACTTACGTAGTATGTTGATGATTCCACAGTTATCTGTTCATCTGATTCCATGCCACATTGTCAACAAATTACCCAAAATGCATTCATTTCCATTGAGACGTGGCTTTCTAATAATTTACTTATGAATCCCACTAAAACTAAACTTATGCTCTTCATCCCCAAAACATACTCTCTACATAAAAAACAATTTACTATTCTCTCCCTGAGCAACAATATAATAGTACATGTCTCTCACACAAAACTACTAGGCATTACTATTGATGAACCCTATGTTTGACCTGCACATACGTAATAACAGTAAGAAAAGTCACCAAAAAATGTCAACTCTCTTTCATCACAAAAACTTCCGAGGCACTCTCTCTAAATGCACTTTATCTACTACCTACCTTCTGCCCTCTCTCTTATATGGAGCCACACTTTTCAACAATCTACAAACCTGCCTAAAATCAAAACTCGAATCTTGCTGCAACAAAATTGCTAAGTTTGCCATCAATACAAAATACTACTCACATCACTGCATAACCCTCCACACATACAATTGGCTTGAATTTCCACTTTACCTTACCTTCATCTAGTTAATCACAGCACATAAAATCATTCACAGACCCATGGCCTGTGCAGCCTTAAATAATATCTTCTACTCCTACTATCCAAGCAGATCTCTTAGGTCAAGAAATAAACAGTTTCTACAACAAGAACATCCAATGACATCAGACAGACAAAATCTATATTCCTGCTCTATACTAAAGTCTCGAACACCCTCCCCTTATCATAACAGCCAACCACATTCACACACCCTACAAGCGTGCATTTAAGGAACACCTATCTAAATCCTGTACATCCTCTTGCTTAACTCCAGGCTAATTTCTAGCCATTTCAACACCCCTTCACCTTCTTTCCCTACTATAAATTCTGTCTTCCTTTATCGCCTTACTTTTTACCTTTTACTCTTTCCTTTCTCCTCCTCTACCCTCCTCTTAGCTGTATTTACCTTGTCCACTTCAGTTTTACCTTTCTCTTATTCCAGCTCTCTTCATCTATGTTCATTCTAGTACTTTTTCCTCCTTTCTTTTCTAAACTATAAGCTACTTATTCCTTTTCCTACTCTGACTACCTTAAATTCTTTGTGCCGTAACTAGCATTGATACTATATATGTATAATGTTCTATAATTATCTGAAGTAGACAATCTTTTACTTTTTATGGTACTGTTTTACTGTATTTTATTTAGTTCTGGTTATTGAAAGCCCATTTCTATAACTACTAATTATTTTACTTTTTTCTACTTGAAATGTTTTGTACTTGGAGTGTTTCTCCACGGGCCTCCACTCAAAATGGGTTCTTTGTGGCCCAGTTGGACTTTCTCGGTAAACAAATGACAATCAATCAATCAAGCAATAAATAATGAAGCCAAGGCCGTGGTAGAGTGAGCCTTAACCCTGCCTGGAATAGTTTTATTATGGTAACTGTAGCCTCAGACAACCATTTGGAAATAGTCTATTTTGTCACTGGCTGTCTTTCTTCTTACTTTCACAAGAAATGAGAGATTGATTCAAAGATCTGAAAGATTTGGTTATATGAAGACAGTACCTGAGGACATTCAAGGTATGGAGTATCCCTTCTCCCTCATTTTTAGGCTCAGGAAAGAAAATGGGGAGAGGAACAGTTTGGCTTAAAGTAAACTTGAATACCACTTTAGCCATAAAAAAAAGTATTAATTCTCAAAGAAACCCTGATCCTATGTAAAATAAGAGAGGGTTTATACCATAAGAACTTACAACTCACATACCCTTCTTGCAGAGGTCAGAGCATCATGTTAAGAACCTCAAGTCAGCCAGGTTGGTTGGTTCAGCTGGAGCAAGTGTTATGTTCTGTAACACAAAATTAAGATGCCAAGGAGAGGCAACTGGTTTTCGTAGAACTCATTTCAAAAACATTTTAACATGACACTACATTGAAATAGAGGATCCATGGACAGACACGCTAAAATGGTCCATAAATTAACCTTGACAGGGAATAAAAAAGGCCATAGGATACTTTCAAGTTGGCTGCACAGTGAGAAACAGCTTAATTCTTGCTCTCCCAGTGTGAAAACAGAAGCTCAGCATAGAAATCCAGTGGACTTTTGTGTTTCTGGGTAAATTTCAGTGACTGGCTAGTAGGTCCACTGCTTGGATGCCAGGAAAAAAAGAAATATAGAGGACCTGAAGGAAAATCAACAATAAATGTGAAGAAAAAACACTGACCGGGAAAAGTACTGCAGCAATCAGCAAAAAGCAGTGCAAGCTCCAGACATGACTTCCAGTAACCTAGAGGAAAGCATAATACAACTGCATATACACCTGGTTCAAATATCAACTCAAACAATGAAGGGCTGGAAAAAATGGAAGAAGCTTTAAACATATACTCAGATGAGGTGATAAAACTGCAAAAATCAGAGGTTGAAATGATGAAAAGGTTGGCTGAATATGAGACTGAAATAAACTCAAGTAATGTAAAGCATTCTAGTAATCCACAACTAACCAAAACAGATAAAGCTTCCAGCTGAAACAAATGGATCAGTAAAAACAATTTTATTTTAATAAAAAAACAAGTAAATTAAATATGTAAGACCTAGGTCTATTTAGCTAAGTGTACATCCTGTCCAGCTTTTTAAATAGGCAAAACTTGAGAGAGCCCTGTGGAAAAGAATTTATGAACACCTTTATTAAAGAAAGAAAAAAAGAAGGTATGCACTCACCATAACGTTCCATGTGAGTTGTTCATCTCGCCTTCATTCTTACTGATGGGTTCGGAGCTGATCCTCAGCTCCGACTTGGCCTAATGCAAAAGCTCAAGGTCTTCAACCTACTCCCTTATCCCATGATGCATTGGTGCTTCCCTCAGATCTTGTTTGCTGCCAATAAAAATACATGCCACTCTTGATATACCAATAACAGGGGAAAAATAGATAAAGGTCAATACAACCATGTCTTAGCTGAATACTCAGTCTCCAAGAAGCTTGGACGGGGGTTGGAGGGTGGGACAAAAGAATGAAGGCATGGAACACTATGGCGAGTACATAACTTCTTTATGCCAAGTTGTTCTATCTTGCCTTTCATTCTTACTGATGGGTTAGCTGGAACACTATGGCGAGTACATAACTTCTTTATGTCAAGTTGTTCTATCTTGCCTTTCATTCTTACTGATGGGTTAGTGTCCCAAGCACCATCTTTCTGGGGTGGCTCACGGGAGTATATTCTTCAAGACAGTGAAACCAAAGGAAGCCCTGTCCCTGGAAGCCCCATCTACTTTGTAATGAGTGATGAAGGTATGAGGCCTTGACCAAGTAGCTGCTGCACAAACAGTATCTATCGGTAATTTGGCAGTAAAGGCTGAAGAGATGGAGACAGCTCTAGTAGAATGGCCCTTTATCTTACGATGGAATAGTGTATTTACTGAACCGTAAGTGAAAGAAATATAATCTGATAACCATTTTGATAAAGTGGTTTTGACCACAGGTGCACCTTTCTTGGACTCTGAGAAAGAAAACAAAGAGCTGTTCTGTTTTCCTGAAATCTTTGGTCCTGTCAAATTAGAATTGAAGCTGTCTGTGAACATCAAGCTTGTGCAGCATATACTCCATCTTACTGTCATATTTAGGGAAGAAAACAGGCAACTCTATAGACTGACTGAGATTTGCCTCTGAACATACTTTTGGTGAAAATGAGGGATTTGTCCGAACAGAAACTCTATTATTATGAAAAATCATATATGGGGGTTTAATGGACAAGGCCTGTAACTCTGAAACCCTTCGAGCAGAAGCAATGGCCACTAGAAATATGGTTTTCCATGTTAGATACTTCGGGTCACATGAAGAGGCTGGTTCAAAAGGTGGTAGGATGATTCGAGAAAGAACAAAATTTAAATTCCACAGAGTAATCGGAGATTTAATGGGTGGTCTCAAATGTAGTGTGTCTTTGAGAAACTCCTTGGAAAGTCTATGTAGACCCTTGATTACCAAGATGAAAGTTAGATATTGCAGCTAATTGGACTTGAATAGCTGCAGCAGCTGCCCCCTCATTCAATAGCTCAGTCAAAAATTCCAAAACAGAAGATACAGGAGCTAAATAGGGATCAATGTGGCTTTTTAATGCCCATATTGAGAATCTTTTCCATTTGCTAAAATATAACTTCCTAGTAGACGATTTGTGGCAAAATATCAGTATATGTTGAATTGCAGCTGAAATATTCTGAAACCTGGTTATATTTGGAATTGGAGCAGCCAAGCTGTCAAGTTGAGGGACTGAAAAGATGGATGAAGAGCCCCTGATGAGTGAATCAGGAGGTCTGGAACTGGGCCCAAGATCCAAGGTCGTTCCAATAGATGAGGCTGTAGGAATGGAAACCAAATCTGATGTGGTCAGTAGAGGGCTATGAGTATTATGGTCCTTCCCAGAACACTGGCTTTCTGAAAAACTTTGGGTATCAGAGGAAAGGCATAAAGGAGACCCGGGGGCCAATCGTGTTCAAGCGCATCTCTTGGGGCATTCCCCGGGTGGGGGATTAGGACAAAATAGCTGCTGCATTTCGCATTTGTGGGGGTGGCAAAGAGATCACAGCAAGGCTGGCCCCATTTGTGGAATATCCTTTCTGCTACTTCTTTCTTCCGGGACCACTCGTGAGGCAATAGAACTGCTCTGCTCAGTTTGTCTGCTATAACGTTGAACCTTCCTGGGATGTGCATTGCTATCAGAAAGCGCTAGGTGGAGGTCACCCACTGCCATACTCTCAGGGCCTCTCGACATAGAGTGTAAGATTTGGTCCCTCCTTGTTTGTTGATGCACCAGACTACTGACATGTTGTCCATCTGGACTGCAATAGTCCCTAGAGGGAGAGTGTCTTGAAAGGACTGCAATACTAGAAGTACTGCTCTCATCTCTAGGACGTTGATATGCAGATTGGCCTCATGTATTGTCCATGTGCCTTGGGCTGTCCTTCCCTGATAATGCCCCCCCCCCAATCAGGGAAGGGTCCGTGGTCACTGTGGCAATCAGGGTTGGTAAAACAAAAGGTCGCCCTATTGTTACCGAATGCAATGTTAGCCACCACTGTAGGTCCTTTTTGCAGGTCTTCGTGATTTTAATCTGATGAGACATTGGCAGATTTTGAAAAGACCACTGTGTGAAAAGCAGCCATTGAAGTATGCGCATGTGCATTCGACCCAGTGGAATTGCAATGATTGCTGCCGCCACTGTACCCAATAATTTGAGAACCAGAGATGCCGGGGCTTTTTTTTCTTGAAAGAAGGGTATAAACTTTTTGACAAAGAGCATAGACCCTTTCTGGTGGAAGTTTTATGGACACTCTGGTGGTGTCTATGTCTGCTCCAATAACCATGGTATGCAGCGTTGGTGATAAGGCAGACTTTTCTAAATTTATGGTAATCCCAGCTGACAGAAAAGATTCATGGTCATGTCCCTCGCATGTATGAGTTGATGCCTGGTGGTGGCGGTTAGGAGCCAGTCGTCTAGGTATGGAAACACCTGGAATTCTAGGCATCTCAGGTGAGCCGTGACTACTGCCATACATTTAGTGAACACCCTGGAAGCTGTAGTGAGACCAAAGGGCAGAGCTTGAAATTGGTAGTGACTGGCTCTTAGCCGAAAGCGCAGGTGATCTCTGGACACTCTGGCCATTTTTATATGGTAGTACGCATCCCTATCGAGCACATCCAATTGTCTTTCCCTAGAAAAGGGAGTACTGACTGCAGTGTGACAATCCGAAACTTTGTCTTTTTTACAGATTTGTTCAGTCTGCTGAGAGCCAAAATTGGTCTCCAGTCCCCTGTTTTCTTTGGAACTAAAAGAACCTTGAGTAAGTTCCGGACCCTATCTGGTCTGCGAGGACCAGTTGGATGACTCTTTTTTTCTAGCAACCTTTGAAGTTCTATGGCTGTTTGTTCCCTGTGACTGGGAGGGACGTCCGGGATTCTGTTTATGGGGGGGGGGGGGTAAGTAAGGGAATAGAGTAACCTCTGGAAATGATGCTTTGTACCCAGCTGTCTTTTGAAATTTTTAGACAGGTGTCTGCGTACAAAGATAAGCGTCACCCGACTGCCTCCAGAGATGGGCAGGCGGGCCTCCTCTCAGGAGTGCTGATAGGGCTTCACAAAGAACTGATTTCTGTCACCCTTCTTCTCCTTTCTGAGCTTTGGGGTAAGGTCTGGTAGGTGTGGAAAAACAGACTCTGACAGCAGACAGTCTTTCTGTCTTGTTCACTCCTGGTAGGCATTTCTTTCACTTTGGGTCTAACAAGGGATGAGCCATCAAAAGGGGTGTTGATAAAGGATGACTTAAAGGGCTCCGCAAATAAAAATAAGTGAATCCAGGAATGTCTCCTAAGAGGAATTCCTGAAGCCGCTGCTCTATTCGCTCCATCAGCTGCGTATGAAACCAGACACATGGACGAGTTTACTATGGAATTAAAGGTAGAGAGGTTGGAGCATACTTTGTCTGAGACCCCCACAGCTACTGAACCCTGAAGAGTATCTCCTAGCTCTTTAATGAGATCTCTTTGTAGCCTAGTGAAGTGAGTAAGATAATTCAGTGACCTAATGGCAAAAGTCGCTGAAGTAAACATGCACTTCCCATATCTGTCTATGACCCAGGAATCTTTATTCGGGGGATGGACAGACATCGAAGTTTCGGATAACTCCTTCTTGGTGGCTGCTGCCGCCACCACCATGGCATCAACAGAGACTCCTTTAATAAGAAATGCCTTATCCTGTGGTGAGGTAAACAACTTGTTGGGCCTCCTAAGGACAAGTTCCACTGTATCTGGAGACTCCCATGCCTTTTGACAAACTAGGTCCATAAGTTCATCGAAACAGTCACCCAAGTGGCGGAGGGCTGAGATCCGAAAGCCTTCAGGTAGGCTGATTCATCATCAGTAGGGTTGATGGGCTGCCAGCCGCCCCTCTGTTTTAGGATCTCCAAGATATCTGCAAAAGAGATATCTTCAGACAGTGACCATGAGGACCCTTCTGACTCATCTAAATCAGTGTCTGAAGTGATGGATTCCTGAGGGGAGTCCAGATGCTTCCTCTTGCATAGCCTCTTCCTAGGTACCTCTTCAGTGGGAACTTCTGGTGAGGTCACGGAAGAGCAGGGCTCACCCAATAGGGCTTCCTGAGCCTCTGGGTCTCTACACTTCTGTGAAATCTGTGATGCAGAAGTAGCCACCAGTGCTTTAGGGGAGGAAGCTGCCAGTCCTGATGAAGTAGTTGTCGACGGGGACAATACTTTCCTCATGGCATCAACGGCACCATGGTCCCAATATGAAGAAACCCCTGGATCCAAAGAAACAGTGGATTCACTCAGCACCATGACAGTGGGCTCCAAGTCAGAGATAGGCGCCGAACTCACCTGCGCCGAAGCCCCAAGAGGCAAAGTTGGACCTGAAATATCGGTTCAACTATCCTCCCCGGACTCGACCAGCGAGTGTCAGCCCCTAGACTCCTTGGTCGGCACCAAAGTAGTCTGAGATATCAGATCCGAATGTCCTGGAGTAGGCGTCAGTACCGATGGCTCCACTATCATTAGCTCCGAGAACTCTGGCTCCGAAACCGCAAGTTGGATCGGTAGAGGAGCAAAAGTAGCAGGGAGGGTTTGGTCAGTTCCAAGGCTTGAGAGATCGGAACCGAAAAAAGTTTGGCTAACGCCAGTGTCTGAAGTAGCTTCTGCACCACACGATCCACATCCATATCAGACAAGCTCCTTGAGGACCAAGAGGATGGGGCCGATGAAGCTATGGATTGTAGTATTGGTGATTTCAATATTGGAGTTACCAGTTCCAGTACCAGGGACCGGCTATTTACAGTGATAACTGTCGGCTCCGAGGTCAGTGGCGCCTAAGTTGTTCGTCAGACTTAGATGCACTGGGAGATTTTTCTGGCTCTGAAGTCCCTGTAGAAAAAGACTTTCTTGAAGATTTGGAATGACTGGACTGACCTTCATCCAATTTTTCCTGAAAGGAGGACTTTATTAAACCTCTAACCACTAGTTTGTTCCTTATTTCATGCAAAACACATGAACTAAACAAGTGGCAGATGGAACAAGTCTCCTGAAGGTGCAATGCAGCCAAACAATACACACACTCCATGTGCCCATCTGTAATGGACATTTTCTGTTCACATTTAGGGCATTTCTTAAATCCTGATTTGGACTGTTTAGCCTCTTCATCCTTGTCCTGCAACATTTTAATGGTAACACACTTTCCTACAAAGAAACACACAGAAAGCTCTCAAAGCAAACAATGAGCTTCAGCCAAAAGGAGAACAGCCTTCTAATTCAAACAGGTTAAGTGAACCAATAAATGTATATATCTAAACATATATAAACTCTCTAAGAAAAAGTGATATATATATATATATATATATATATATATATAGATATATATATATAGATATATGTGGTAAATCCTTTATAAGCAGAAAACTCCAAATCCAGAAAAAATACAGACAATGTTATCCAAGATAAAGCAGTGAAAGCAAACACAGCAGTATTAAGCGCTTTCGTCTGGTAGATGACTTCCTCAGAATACAAAAATACTGCAATTAGCACCTGTTTAAATACATTGCTTACCCAATCACAAATAACTGACATCATTTCCCCCATTAACAAGGCTGCAAATACTTAATACAAGCCAAATATAAAACAATAATACATGTAAAAAGTTTAAAACATCCCTAAACAGTGTATATAACTAAATAAAAAACATAGATTTTAATTTCAATAGAGAAGATTAAGAAATTCTATCATTTAACCCAGGAGCATGATAGGCATCAAGCCTAATTTGCCATTTGAGTTCTACAAACTCCAAATACTCATTCAAGGGTCCCCCACGAGGTCCCAGATCTACCTGTTCCAATATAAAGAACAGGAAGGAATGGGTAGGTTCCCTAACCAAATGTTTATATAATGCATTCTTTTCATTTTTATTCCTGATGTCATATAAATGTTGATAAATCCTTAACCTTAGGGCATTCTTAGTTTTACCTACATAGAAACTTGCACAGAATCTACACAAGGCCAAATACACAACCCCTTTAGTGTAACAGTACATCCTTTTTGAACTGGAAATATATCCAAAATTTTTGAGCTTGATTTTTTCTCTGTCCATAACATAAGGGCATTGGGCACACCTCCCACACTTAAAAGCACCACCATTGTGGGTGTCAAAGTTTTGCTTTTCAAACAATCCTTTAAGGGAAGTGTCTCTTTTGTAAACCACTTGCGGTTCAATATCAAATTTCCCTGATAATTCAGGGTCAACATCAAATATTTTCCAATATTTGGAAATAATGTTTTTAATGTCATAAAAATTGGATGTGTAAGTAAGAGTAAGCACCCGTCCAAAATTTAAAGGTTTACAGTCATTATGACTTTTGGTGGACACCTGCCCTAGTAGTGCAAGAAAATGATCATTCATTCTTTTAGTCTTAACTTCATAAAAATATGACAAAGGTTTCAGGATACCCCCTCTTACAAAACATGTTTTTGAATATTTCACATTCACTAAGAAAATCCACAAAATCAGACACCATTCTGGCCAGTCTTACATATTGGCCCTTAACTAGGGCTTTTTTCTGGTGCAATGGGTGTGCGCTTGTATAATGCAATAGTGAATTTGAATAGGTAGGTTTCCTATATAGTTGTGAAACAAAACAATTGTGTTCAAAGTCTTTCTTGATGGTAACATCTAAGTAATTAATCAGTTCTACATTGCTATTCATAGTAAACTTAAGAAAACTTGTAGTTCCATTAATATAGGTGAAGAACCTCTTCAGGTCGTCCTCACTATCTTTCCAGAACAGGATTATATCATCTAGGAACCCATGAAGTCCTAAATTCCGAGTTGGTAACAAACAGGTCCTCCCATTGTGCCAAGACAATGTTGGCAAACACTGGAGCACAGCACGCACCCATTGCAACACCCTATTTTTGCTTAAAAAGATGCCCTTGAAAGGTCACAAAATTATTCTCTAATATTATTTCCATACATGTTCGTAAAGTCAGAATGGTGTTATGATTAAGTGTTGAATTGGCACATAAATAGTCATAATACCATTCAAGGCCAATTTGATGTGGAATAACTGAAAAGAGATCACAAACATCAATAGTGACTAATATGTTACTATCAAAAGACATGTCCTGTTTAACTTTAGTAAGAAAGTCCCATGAGTCTTTATTTTTTGTATTCTGATTATTTTTGTATTCTGAGGAAGTCATCTACCAGACGAAAGCGCTTAATACTGCTGTGTTTGCTTGCACTGCTTTATCTTGGATGAACATTGTCTGTATTTTTTCTGGATTTGGAGTTTTCTGCTTATAAAGGATTTACCATCTACCAAGCGTCGCTTTTGTCTTGCAACAGCTGCCTTTTATTTTTAACTGTCACACACTTTAAGCAAGGTATATATATATATATATATATATATATATATATATATATATATATATATATATATATATATGTTCTCACATGAGGTTTATCACACTAACTACTAAGGGAATATGGAGGTTTACAAGCCCTGAAAAACAGCTACAATGAAAACAGAGGAGAAAGATACCAAAATGGATATATATATATATATATAGAAGTACTAGCGATAATGTGAATTACAACAAGTTAAGACAGACTTATAAAAAATCCTAATAGAATATATTCAAGCTAAATATTTGAAAAAAATTCAAATTCACTGTCCCGAGCTGGTGAATCACTCCTGATCTGTTGCAGCGGAAATGAGATCTGAGGGAAGCAGCAGTACATCATGGGATAGGAAAGTAGGCCTCAAGCTGGTTGAAGACCTCGAGCTTTTGCATTAGGCTGAGTTGGAGTCGAGGATCAGCTCCGAACCCATCAGTAAGAATGAAAGGCAAGATAGAATAACTTCACATCAATGCGTTATACAAGCATCTTAAACAGTGTCAGAAATCTGAAAGGTTTAAGTTTGGGATTTCAGAACAAGTAAAAAATAACCCAGAAGGAGGTGATATAAAAGGTAAGCTTGGGGAAAAGGAGGTTGTTTATCAAATGTGGTTATATGCCTCACAATACCCAGGTATTAATGAGAATATGTCAATGCAACCCATTTTAAAGAATCGAACAAACAAGTGCTGATTTTACCTGATTGTTTTTTAAACAGTTTTTAAAGCATTTAAAGCACTTTATATAACATTTTTAAAATTTCAAGTTCTTTGGTTTTAACTGACTTTCCCTTTTAAGACTAATTTAATTAAGTAATTACTTATTTAAATTAAGAGATTTATAATGTATAAATTGGGTGTATGAGAAGTATTCAGTGATTCTGATGAAGTCCTGGTTTAAATGGGCAAAAGCACGTAATTGACTTGTATTTTATTTTATTTACTCATTTTTTTATTAAAATATTTTTACTCATCCATTTGTTTCAGTGAGAAGCTGTTTGTTTTGATTACTTGAATATGAGACTGCTCAAGAAGAAATGTTTCAAAAAATATTCGAATCAGATGACAGAGCACACAGCAAAAACCGAGATTTTCATTTGTACCAGAGAAGCTGGAAGGAACAGACTGTATTAATTTTATGAAAGCACAAATCAGCAACTGGACTGGTATTCCATAGCATGAGTTGTTAATTGAAGGGTCACAATGTGGGTATGCTCCAAACCTGGCTATAAGAAAGCAACCTAGACCTTTAATAGCAAAGATGCAATCCTACCAGCAGAAAGAAATGATTCTGACAAAACTGTGGCAGAAGGACAAAGTACTAAAAGTGGGAGACACCAGAGTGTTTCTGGAGAATGATTACTTATTGCACACTGGGCAGAAGAGTACAAAATGTATTCCACTATTCAGGGAATGTTGAGAAGCAGGCATGAGATTCAAACTGCTACACCCAGCTATCTTCAAAATATTCTTCCCTGAAAGGAAAAAAAAAATTTTAATGAAAAACATGCTAAGGAAGAAATACAAAAGTTTATCCAACAAAAACTGAGCTATGAAACAGAAAGAAATTCTGTTTCTTGTTCTTCTGGTAATAAAGACCAGTGAAACCTTTTCCAATGTTTCAACAGAAAATGATGGACAGAAAAAAGGAAGCATGACAGCTGACAAGAAGAATCAAAAGTATGTTGGAAATGAAGCAGAGACGACTAGCAACTTGGAAACTGACAAATGTGGGATTATACAGCAATAATTATATATGTGAACTATGACAGAACAAGAAAATCTGCAAATATTGGACTTTTTTGGACTCAGTTGGACTTATGGGGACTCTAAAGTATATGCCCTACTTCATGTTATCAATGTTCAGAAAAATACTAAAATGAAGGGAAGATGTAGGAGAAGGTTAACGGAAAAAGTTAGAAAGTTAACAGCAAGTAAAATTTTTTTTCTCAACAGTACTATTTTTATACTGCATGGTTTTCTTTGAATGCTATAAAGTTTTCTCAGTTGTTTTTAAGTGTAATGGGAATACTATTGTAAACAGGTGTTCCTGCCTTTTTTCTTTTCCCCTCTCTCTTTCTCCTTATTTAGTTTTAAGAAATGTAGGCACTGCAGTGTAAAAAATGAAGAAAAGTCTGGTTAAAACAGCTTGACAAAATTAAAATTAATGTGCATCTTCTCATTCCTACATGGGGGATTGACTAGTCTGAGGTCCTTAGCTTGATCTAATAACACGTTTAAGATAAAGCAAGTAAATGAAAAAGAATACTGAATATTATAAGGGTTTTCTCTGGCAAATAAATGTACACTTAGTAGCAATTCTGTATCTGGTCCTCATGCCTCCATGGAGCAATCTGATAAAGAGAAATTGACTACTATATGATAAAGAAAAATTAGCAAGAAAAAATAAATTGGCTAGGAGATAATGTTCTCTGAAAGCATTCAGATGTTTTCCCAGCTGAGAGACCTATAAAGATAAGACAAAACCAGACAGCACTTAGTAGAAGCACAAGCTGCATCATGTGTCTTAGCAAGGATAACCTTTCTTTTAGGCAAACTCAAGTCAGAGAGTGTGGCTGTCAATTTGGGACATTTGTTCCTACTAGGAGGGTAAAACTTCAATATTTGAAGATGTAAATAGTTTTGTGTGTTAGTAGGAGGTATTGAGGTTTGTTTGTTTTTTTCTATGAGGGTTTTCAATAAAACAAAAAAAGCTTTGTAAGATGTGACATTGGGTCAAATGGATATGAATATGACAAGAAACAAATGTATAAAAGTTCAAGCTGCCAAACAGTGTATGCATGCAACACAAAAGCTGGGATTAGACATTTAACAAAAAAGCTTTTAAACATAAGAGGTGGGAAAAAAACTTTTTAATACAATGATTCTTTCTGTAATGTCTTTAAATGTCAATGGTCTCACAGATAAATACAAAAAAGAAAGAGTAGTAAACTATATTAAAAATGTAGAGTGCAAATAGCTATGTTACAGGAGACACACTTGGAAAGAAATGAACATGTGAATTTGATAAAGTTAGGTTTTTAGGGTTCTGATGAAGTCATTTGACGAAAGCGCTTAACCTATGTGTGTTTTTCAATAAACTGTGTTTGAGGCTGAATTACGTGCAATTTCTACACTGTGTTCGAGGCTGAGGGATATTGGCTGCCTGCTTTTTTGGTTTTGTTGGCGTATTATTTGGGCACCTTGTGTTTGGTAGGTTTTCAGGATGGTTATTCAGTGGAATATCTGGGACAAAGGAAAAAAGCAGTACTTATATTAATTGCAGGAGGAGCTCCAAAAGTGATAGAAGAGTATAAAAATATAACAATGTTAGATTTGTAGTACTAAGGGACTACTGTCAAGGGAGGAGGATTATACTGGCATGTATTTATATTCCACCCAAAACTGCCATAATGGAGATTAAGAAAATTCTGGGAGAAATAATCAGCTTTCAGCAAGGAATATTACTTATAGGTGGGGACTGGAATTTGATTTGCAGCAGTGAAGATGTGTCTAGGAGGCCCAGAAGGGAAAGTATAATAAAGGAGGGAAGACTTTTGAAGAAATTTATGAAAATATTTGGCATGGAAGATCTGAATTCAGTACTAGGAGTCTGGAATCTAGCTGAAGTCTAGCTCCCAGGAAAACTGTTTGGATGGAACCAGCTGGAATTCTTGAGGATAACCCTAGAGAAGTCAGGCGGTCCTGTGTAAATTTCACATCTTTGGAATGCTTGCAGCTTGTATTAGGTAAATATGGACCCCTTCTGTTCTGGAGTAAGCAATGACTGGTGCCAAGCACTTTGTGAAAATCCTTGGAAAAGTAGATAACCAAAAAGGCAGAGCTGAACATTGATACTGACAGGAACTTGCTCTAAAGCAAATAAAGTTTCTGTGTGATTTTTGAATAGGAATGTGTAAGTAAGCATCCTTTAGATCTATTATGACCATGAAGGCCTCAGGTGTTATTGTGGTTAATAAATTTTGCAGTGTCAGCATTTTGAACTTTGGTATCCTGAGGAAATGGTTTAAGATGGACAGGTCCCAGATTGGGCAGCAAAATTCTTCTTTTTCTTTGGACTAGGATTAACCTCGTGTAAAAATACTTTCACTCTTTGTTCCTCTGAAACTGGGTCCACCACTCTCTGAGAACACAGAATCTGTATCTATTTGACAGCATGAGTTCTTTGATTTGGGGGTACACCTGGGAAACCAGAGTATGCTATGGGCTCTTTGAAAGTGAGTTTGTAACTATTTGCAATAATGTTTACAAAACATTGATCTGAAGTAATGTGGGTCCAGTTTTGGAGGAAGACAGACTTTCTTCTTCCTAGTTTTGGGGTGGTGGTGTGAGGGTGGAGCGGAGGAAGAGAGTCATAAAGTACAGTTTTGTACCTACCATAAATGTAGATGTCCGATAGACATGCAACTGCAGTCATAACATGTGGGTTGTCCTGCCTCAGGCAGCCCTCGGTCGGCCGGATTCCAAAGTCTGGGTCCGACGTCGGCTGATGTCGCATTTCTCTCCGACATCAGAGTGGCTGGAGTATATAAGCATCAGCCAACGCCATTTTCTTCAGTGTTTCTTGCCCCAGATGCCAGGTGCCCTCCAAGGAAGGCTGTAATCAAATTGGAAGACAAAAACAGGATTCCAAACAAATACATGAGCAATAAAACAAATACACCGTAACAGATATCCCCAGCTAAGAGTAAGGGGGATAGGAGTGGACCCTAGGCATAGAGGGGTATGGAGGGAGGGAAAACCCGACTGCAGTTGCATGTCTATCGGACATCTACATTTATGGTAGGTACAAAACTGTACTATGTCCTTCAAGAATGCAACTGCAGTCATAACATGTGGGTAGAATACCATAGCTTAGCTGGGGAGGAGGTATGCTCTAGGAAAGAGATGGTGTGGCAATCAAACCCTGCAGGACTGCCGAAGCAAAGCCTGCTCTGGATCTGGAATATAGAGGGAGATTGTAGTGTTTGGAGAATGTATGCATGGAGCTCCATGTAGCAGCTTCTAGAATGTCCTTTGTAGGCACCCCTCTTAAAAATGCTGTAGAGGTGGCTGTAGCTCTGGTGGAATGTGGTCTGACATAGGCTGGAACAGTCTTCCCATGAAAGGAATAACAGAATCTGATGCAATGTCCAATCCATTTAGAAATAGTCTGTTTTGAAATTGCTTTTCCTTGGACTGCAAGGGCGTAAGCTACAAAAAGCTGTTCAGACTTCCTACTGGCCTTGGTTCTGTCCAGATAATATCGAAGTTGTCTATGAATGTCCAAGGTATGTAAAAGTCTTTCCCCCTTATTCTCAGGATTGGGGAAGAAAGCAGGCAGATGAATGGCTTGATTTAGAGAAACCCTAGATACCACCTTTGGCATAAAAGTAGGGTTGGTCCTTAATGAAACCCTGCTCTGTGGAAAATAATAAAGGGTGGTATTGCCATTAGGGCCTGTAGCTCCGAAACCCTTCTTGCTGAGGTAATTGCCAACAGGAAAGCTGTTTTCCATGAGAGAAATTGTAAGTCAACTGAAGCTGCTGGCTCAAAAGGAGATAGAGTCAGTTTTTCTAAGACAAAAATGAGGTCCCAGGCTGGCACTGGGGCCTTTCTTGGTGGCTTAATGTTCTTGATTCCCCTGAGGAATTGTCTTAGTAAGGGGTGAGAGAAAACAGGAGGATCAGTGTTGTATCTAGCTGAAATAGCAGATGCGTGTATCTTTATTGCAGAATATGAGAGGCCGCTTTGCAACATATCTGCCAAATATTCCAAGATGAGTGGGATGTTCAGTAATGATGCATCATGTCCCTTGCTGGTATTCCAATTGCTGAATCTTTTCCACTTTGCTAAGTAAACCTTTCTGGTGGATGGTCTTCGAGCCTCTGTTAGTATCCTCTGAACTTCCTTGGAGAGGGATAAGCTGAAGTTATTTATGGGATCTCCCAGGCTGTTAGCTGCAGTGTCTGAAGGTTTGGATGCAGTGTTTCGAAATTGTGTTGAGTCAAAAGTAGAGGCCACTGAGGGAGGGCCCACCTCCTGGTGTGACATATGCTCCGTAGTAGTGGGTACCAGTGTTGTCTTGGCCAATCCGGAGCTATTATGATTCCCTTTGGCTTCTCTGCTTTGATCTTTAGTAATACTGAGGTCATCAGTGGCAGAGGTGGGAATGCAGATTGCTAGGGAGTTCCAGTTGAATGAAAGGGCATCTATTTTCCAAGCCTTTGGATGGTATGTCCTTGTGCAAAATTTTGGTAGAAGATGATTGAGGTGAGAGGCAAATAGGTCCACTTCTGGCTTGCCCCATGTTGAAGTGAGTTGTCTGAAAACATTCGGATGTAACCTCCACTCGTGTGGATCTGCGAAATTCCTGCTTAGGCTGTCCGCCAACATGTTGTCTTTTCCTGGAACAAACTGGGATTGTAATTGGATGTTTAGACTCAGTGATTTCTCCCAAAGCTGCATTGTCAGTCTGCAAAGGGGGTAAGAGTGGGTGCCCCCCTGCTTGTTTATGTACCACATCACAGTGGTGTTGTCTGTCCGTATCATTAAATGGCCTTGCTGAAGTTGGAGTTGAAAAGCCTTGATAGCATGCATTACTGCTAGCATTTCCTTTTGGTTTATATGCAGATGAGTTTCCTTTGGAGACCATTGCCCTTGTATACACCTGCCTTCCATGTGCGCCCCCCATCCAAGGTCTGAGGCGTCTGTAGTCATGGTTTGTGTTATCTGTGGTTTTTTGAATGACATACCTGTGTTTTCCTGGCTCACCGAGGCCCACCATAGGAATTCCTTTTGTAGGCATGGAATGAGTGGTATGATTGTCTCCAAGTTGTTGCTGTGTTGAGACCAAATGTTTTTTAGGTACCATTGAAGCTTTCTCATGTGTAGTTTTGCTAATGGAACCAGTAGAATGCAGGATGCCATGAAACCCAGGGCCTGTAGGAATTTCCTTGCAGTCATCTGGGTGAGTTTTGCTAAACCTTTGAAGTATTGAGTTAACTTCTCTTGCTTGTCTTCTGTCAGGTAAGCCATCTGAGAGGTTGTGTCTAGTTTGGCTCCTAAGAAGATTATTTGCTGGGATGGCTGCAGTCTTGACTTTTGGAAGCTGACTGTGTATCCCAGAGCTTGAAGTAATCGTATGACATATTCCAGGTTTTTTGTCAACATCAATTTGTCGTCCGCTTGTATGAGGCAGTCGTCCAGGTACGGGTAGATTTGTATACCCTGGAGCCTGCAATGAGCAATTACTGAAGCCAAGCATTTTGTAAATACTCTGGGTGCAGTAGATAAGCCAAATGGCAATGCTGAGAATTGATAATGCTCTGGCCCTGTAAGAAATCTGATGTATCTTCTGCAGCTGTGTCTGATAGGGACATGCAGGTATGCCTCCTTGAGGTCCAGAGTAATCAGCCACGACTCCTTGCCCAGCATGGGAAGGAGTTGCTGTAGAGTCAGCATTTTGAACTTTGGTACTATGAGAAAGGTGTTTAATGCGGACAAGTCCAGTATTGGTCTCCATTGAGATTCTTTTCTTGGAACAAGGAACAGTCTTGAGTAAAACCCCTGTTCTTGTTCTTGTTGTGGAACTCTTTCTATTGCTTTCATTCGAGCCAGCAGAGTGATTTGCTTGATAGCCTCTGCCCTTTGATGTTGTGGTAGATTTGGCATGCCTTGTTTTCTTGGTAAGGTATGAAAATGAAACCTGTACCCTCGGTCTATAATGTCCAAAATCCATTTGTCCTTTGTCAGTCTGTGCCAGTTTTCTGCAAACAGAGATAATTTCCCGCCCAAGGGAGCTTCTAGTTGTTCCCTGGTAGGTGGTAATAGAGGAAAGTCATAGAATTTGTGGTTGTTGGGCAGGTGAAACCCCTGCGTCACTTCTTTGGTTTCCTGGCTGCCATTGTCGTCCCCTGTAAGGGCCTCTGTATTGGCCTCTTCCTCGGCCACGTCTGTTTATACCCCTTTGAAACTTTTCTGGATTAGGAAAGGACCAGTTTTTTGAAGGCCAATTCCTACTGAATCTGGGGGGTTGAACCTGGAGGAAATCTTTCACAGTCTGAACTGATTTTGCTTTTTCTTCGATGGTCTTTAACACATCCTTAGCATTTGCACCAAAAAGCTTGTTCTTTTCCAAAGGTGCATCCAGAAGTTTTGCTTTTACATGATCTGGTAGAGGTTGATCTTTTAACCAAGCATGTCTACGCATCACTGCCCCTGTCATAGCTGCCCTACATGAAGCTTCCAGTGCATCATATCCACACTGCAGGAAGTGATTGCTTACTTGCTGAGTGTTATGTACAGCTTCCTGCAAAGTCTTCCTGTCTAAAGGATCAGGAGAAGCTAATGTTTTTTGTAAATCTTCTAAGAGATAATCCTGATATTGGAACATATGAAAAAGGCAATTCAAAGCTCTCATAGATAAGGTAGTGGATGTGTAAACCTTTTTACCCCATCTCTCTAATGACCTTGCCTCCCTGTTGGAGGGCAAAGGATTTTTAGAGGTGGAGGCTGAAACTCCTTTAGGCCCCTGTGAAATAGTTTCCAAATCAGCAGTATGGGCCCTGAATAAATGGGAATGAGTTTCTGGGACCCTGTAATACCTGTCTGGCTTGGCTGGAGCAGGAGGAAGAGAATCAGGGGTAGCACTAGAATCAGAATACAAATCATCCAGAACATCAAGTACAGGAGGAATAGCTAAGGGCCTGTGCTGAGGCTTCTTAAGGAAAGTCCTAAGGCGTTTCCTAGAATCAGAATATTCCTGGCCCTGCCACTTGAAATGTTCCCTCATGGTGTGCAGAACTTCCCCAAAAGAAATATCCTCAGGAGGGGAGGCCGAAGGTATGGAATCTTCTGCATCCGAGTCCTCATAGGTCTGGAAGAGCTCTTCCTGGCTATCAAAGTAGACAGAGCCCTCAGAGTCTTCATCTGAAGGAGAAGGGTCAGAGGGTTCAACCCGGGGCCTTTTATCAGAAGGAGGCTGGGATGCTCTCTCAGGATGGGCCTGTGAACCTCTGATCATGGAAATTAAATCAGCAGCCATGGACATAATCTGTGTCTCCGGAGTCGGCTGAGGTAAGGATTTGGAAGCAATATGCTTAGTTTTGCTGGCTGCCTTAGCCCTAGTGTAGGCCTTAATAGACATGGCCATAGGAGGCCTGGCAGCTCCACGTGCAGAAGTGACCTTGTCCACAGCAATGGTCTCGGGCATTTCCTCGGTTATGGTATCCGGAGGAAAGTCTATAACTGGCGTCGGAGTAATATCTGGAATCGGATTAGACGGTAATGCGGTGTCTTCGGTTCGGAGCGGTGGAGAGACCGTCTCAGAGGGAACCGGAGCACTCACGCTAGGTTTTGGCGTGGAGTCGGCGGTAGATGCGGGTGGAGGAAGTCGGTCCCGGTCTTTTCGCTTTTTGGGAGTTTGCAGTGTCGGAAGATCCGACGGCATGGTGTAAGCAAATTTATCGCCGAAAAAATCTTCAGCGAACTCCACCCGGCTCCTGAGAGTGCGCTTGTTGAAGCGAGCACAGGCTACACAGGCCGAGACGTCGTGGTCTGGGCCCAGGCAAGGGAGGCAGTAAGAGTGGAAATCCTTATGAGGTATTTGTTTACCACAAAAAAGACAATTGTTAACTTTTTCAGTAATTTCTGACATCGGCTGAGGCAAGAAAAGGTCCCCAACGGGGTACTTAGCTTTTTTGATGACTTCGGTATTGTAGAATACAGGAGCTGACCGACCGGCACTTGCGAACTGCTTCTGCTTCGGGCACCGCGCGGCAAGAAAGACTGGAGAAAATGGCATCGGCTGATGCTTATATACTTCAGCCGCTCTGACGGAGAGAAATGCAACATCAGCCGACGTCGGACCCAGACTTTGGAATCCGGCCGACCGAGGGCTGCCTGAGGCAGGACAACCCACATGTTATGACTGCAGTTGCATTCTTGAAGGACATCTGGTCTCTGTCTGGGGACTGTGACCTAGAACTCCGTTGCCTGGGTGTTTCAGAAGTCCATTGCCATGATTTGTGTTGGTGATGCCTTTGTCTGTAAGCTTTTGAGGCCTCCTCTGCTCACTCCTAGGCTGGGTAGAAAAGGACCAGTACATGGCTGGAATGTTCCTGGTGAACCTATGTGATTGTACTTGCAGGAAGTCGAGTTGAGGGCCCTCATAGGCAGGGTAACGGAGATGTATACCTTTTTTCTGAACCTGTCTTGGGGCCCTATTCTCCTTATCCATGGGCAAGGGATACTTGGAGGCACTAGCCCTAGCCCCTTTAGGCCCTTTAATAACAACTTCTGGATCAGCCAAAGGATTTTTAAACAGATATTTATGGGTGTCTTGCACCAAAATCTGTCTGGTTTCCTAGGGGCACAGGGAAGTGAGGCAGGGTTCATGAAGGCATCCTGGAAAACATCCTCTACCACATCCAAAATGGGAAGGATAGCTAAAGGTTTCTGTTCACGGAGGTCCAAGAACTCCCTACCTCTCTTCCTGGCCTAGGGGTAATATTGTGCTTCCAAGGGGAAAATGCTGCTTCATAGCATGGAGAGTTTCCCCAAGGTTTGATCCTCTGGAGGTGAAGCCGAGGGAAGGGTCTCCTCTGAATCTGATTCCTCAAAGAATGTGTAAGAGGGTCTTTCCTCTGAACCAGAGTCTTCCAAGTCTGAATCCTCCTCAGATAGTAAGCGATCTGGGAAAAGATCAGTATACCCCATCCCTTTTCCTTTTTTCTGGGGTGGCTTCACCTGTGGTCTGTATGGCCCTTACAATGTTAATTAAGTTCTCAGCCAGCTTAATCAAATCCTGTTGGGATCCCTGTAACTGGGAAGCCCGTAGGCCTAGGCGGAGACCTTGCCACAATGCCTTTCTTTGGGGTGGATTTGGCCTTGGGCCTAGGTGCATCCAATGCATGACTCTGTGGAAATGCATCAACGTAGGCCTAGGCCTCATTGTATCACTGGTTAAGGAGTGCTCGTCGGAAGCCTTGGCCTGCTGAGTGACCTCGGACGCAACCGATGAGCTGAAAATGTGAGCAGTGGAATTTGAAAGAAACAAAGGCATGTTGGACTCCAAATGGGTCTCAACATAGGCCTAGGTTGCTGTTTCAAATACTGAAGGGGCTGTGAAGGCAACTCAACTTCTTTAACAATTATCAGTCTAGCAGGTGAGTCATCTGGGGAGTGACTGTTGTCCAAAGACTTTAGCTTAAGTTTCTTCTCTTTTTTTGAGCTTATGCAACTCATAACTGGGATGACAGGCAGATGCCATCAGATGCAATTCAACTGATTCTTGTCTTAGAAAATGATCTAAGAATACGGCCCTATGTCTAACTGTTCTAGCCTTAAACCTAGCACAAAAACAACAATTAGGGATGCCGTGGTCTGGGCCTAAGTAGGAAACAAAGAGTATGGAAGTCTCTGTGTGGAATTTGTTTACCTCAATGGAGACAATTATTTATTTACTTTATCTGACATGAGTTAAGTGAAATAGAAAAAAGCTCCCCAACTTCCGACTACAACTTCTCTCTGCTGCGGACCGACCAACACTTGTATACTGCTTCAGGCTCTGCTGGCAAGAAAAGACTGAAGTGATGATGCAGCCTTGCTCCCTTTATAACTGAGCGTACTGACATTGGTAAGGGCGTCTGCCAGTCCGGGAGGTGAAAACAGTTTTCTCTGGTAGTCAGGCCAGCCAAGGGCTTTTACCGCAGAAAATCCCAATAGTCAGGACTGCAACAGTCAAACACAAAGAACATAGTACAGTTGCATAAGTTCCACTTACCTGTAAAAGCAGATGCTCATATAACACACTGCTTTATTGGCATATGATTTGTAGTACCTTGCTACCCTCCCCCTAGCAGTCCCTCAAAGCTCAGAAAGCCTCCTAATGCCTGTCTGTGACTGTGAAGGACCAATCACCTGGCGGGACCAGGGAAACCCTTCAACTTACTTTCAGTTTTCTAGGGTCCAACAGGAAGACTAGATGAAACACAGGCATTGTAAACACCTCCTTCTCCATACCAAATGCAACACACACACACACACACACACACACACACACACACACACACACACACACACACACACACACACACACACACACACATATATAAAAAGGTTGAACCAAATTAATCAGCATCTTCTATAACCAACTACATATACCCAACAAAAAGGGGGATGGTGGGAGGGTACTGCCAGTAAGGCAATGTGTTCTATGAACATTTACTGTTACACTAAGTGGAACTTAGCAAATGTACTATGTTCAACAAGCACACTGTCTTACTGGCCTATGGGTAGATTCCCTAAGCTTACCCAGCCTGGAATGAGGAAAGATAATGATCCAGGAGCAACTGGAGAGTGGTCCTTGTGAAACCTGCACTGGATATATAAAAGCATCCAGTTTGTAGTGCTTCATGATGGTAAGTATGAAGGATCACGTTACTGCCTCTAAAATACTTCTGATGACAACACTTTCCAAAATGTTACTGATGAGGAAAAGGCCCTGGTGAAAACTGCCTTAACCTTGCCTGTATTCATCTCACTATGGTGTGTGTAACAAAAAACAATACAATAGGGCAACCCATGTGCAATGAATTGCTTAGAGACAGTTTGACTTTTATTTGCCCAATAAAATAAAGGGGAAGAAAAACCTTTTGGCCATCATAAAGGGCTTTGTTCTGTCAAGGTAGTACATGAGCTGCTATGCACATCCAATGGACAAGGTACTGTCTATAACTTACAGTTACAGAAAGAACACATGCAAGTTAAAAGACAGATAGAA
This sequence comes from Protopterus annectens, assembly GCF_019279795.1. Taxonomy (NCBI): domain Eukaryota; kingdom Metazoa; phylum Chordata; order Ceratodontiformes; family Protopteridae; genus Protopterus; species Protopterus annectens. The sequence goes on from NC_056737.1 coordinate 502,611,788, forward strand.
AATGAAGAATGAAACCACTTTTGACCTAAAAAAAAGATAAATGCATAATACAATCCTATCCCTGTGGAAAATCAGATAAGTTGTCCCACTATAAGAGCCTGCAGCTCAGAAACTCACCTTGTAGCTATCACAGCAATAAGCAAAACCATTTTCCTTGTTATGAACTTAAGATCAGCATGAGCTGTCAGTTCAAAACGTAGTGAGGTAAATTTTTCAAGAATATAGTTTAGATCCCATGAAGAAGAAATATGCTTGCGAGGGGCCTCTCATATGCAATAATCCTTTAATGAACTGTTTTACCAAAGAAGAAAGAAAGAAAGAAGGGGATCCATTGACAGACAATGCAAGGACACACACACACACACACACACACACACACACACACACACACACAAACACAGAGCGACCCTTTAGTAGCTCACACCAATATTTTATGACCAGAGGGATATTAGCCATAATAGACCCTCTTTCCAATTAGGCACTACTTAGAAACCCTCACGATTTCTAAAATATGACTTTCTAATACCAGGTTTTCTGGCCTCCACTAACACCTGCTACACATTCTCAAGAAATAAGTGCCTAAACAAAGTCAAGGGAGAATCATCTAGGCTGCCAATAGAAGTTTCTCCAAACTGTGGTACACCAGTCACCCCCGAGTGCCTGTCAGAAGGTCCAGTGTGTGAGGAAGTCTGTGGTAATTGCCTCTGGCCAATATCAAAAACCAGAAAAACCAAGATTACCTGGGCAAAGAGGAGGTCAAAACAATGATCTTTAGCATTTGTCTTTGAACTTTCAGTAGTATCTTATGAATCAGTAGAAAGGGCTAAAACACAAACAGAAACATTCCCATTGCAGAAAACAAGAATGTGTCTGTCCTCCAAGCATAGCTGCAAAGATGTCTGAACAGAATTTCTCCAGCTGTCTGCTTTGAAAGGTGAACAAATCTGTTAGAAGCATTTCTCACATCTAGACTAGATCCTGGAACACCACTGCTTTGAGCTTCCACTTGTGCAGGTCTGCAAAGGATCTGCACAGTCTGTCTGCCATAATGTTCTGCTCCGACAGGATATATGACACCTAAGAGACAAAGAATACTGAGAAGCCCACTCCTAGGCCATCACTGCTAAATGGCATAGAGGGTAAGACCTCATACCCTCTAGTATGTTAAGATATCATATCACTCATGTTTATGTGCTTAACCACTACAAAAGGATCCAGAAAGCAAATGTGGTGAGGGACTTTCAAAAATTCAAACATTACCAGCATCTCCTAGATACTGATGTCCTTTCATGAATCCGTGAGTCCCCAAGTGGCTAGCACATGCATCCCCATTCTCAAAGCTCCTCAGGTGAAATCAGATGAATTTGTCTGAACAGAATGCACCGGCACTGGGAGAGCGCCTTGGACTGATACTCAGCTGACCTCTACAGCACTGCAATTTTCATCTGATGATGGGCAGCACTGGCTACTAAGATTCCAGGGAAAGAAGGTGCTGCATCCAACAATTTCAGACATATCATTGAATTTTTCTCATGTGAAGATGGGCCAGGAGTAAAGTGAGAATCATGCAGGCCATCAGTTCAAAGATTCTAGTAATTCACTTGCCAAGGCAACATTCCCCTGGGAGAATTCTGGAAACACCATCTGGTATGACAGGACATTTTCTTCAGGTAGAAAAGCCAGACATTTGTTGAAGTCAAATAAGCAACTCAAAAAGATGAGTCTTTCTGATGGTGCCAAATATGACTTTAGGAAGTTCAACTTGAACCTAGATGGGACGATCAGGACAAGACCTTCTGTAGCAATTCCACACACCTGGGCAGAGACCCTCAGCAAGTTGTCCAAGTATGGAAAAATGAGAATACCCAGAGTCTGTCAGTGAGCCATTAAGCAATTGGTAAACACTTGTGCTACAGTGGATATTCCAACGGGCAATACAGAAAAATGATAACACAGACCAAACACAGCAAATCTCAATATCCCAAAGTCTGTCAAGATCAGTGTCACCATGAAGTAATGGTCTGGAAACAGAGGAAGAAGTGTTGTCTGCAGGGTGATCATTTTGAAAATGAGGACCTGGACAAAGGTATTCAAAAAAGAAAGGTCCCACACAGCTATGTATGACTGCTGTTTTGGGGGGAACCAAGAACATACTAGAAAAGAAACCTCCTGTTCTTTCAAAACAAAAGATCAATTCTAAGACCCTTGAGTCCAGTATTTTCTAAAAAAAAAAAATAGGAGGGAATAACAGTCTGCACTGGAAGATGAGGGAGAATTCCCCTGAAATGAGTTAGAAGACCTTGCCACTTCCATTTGAAACCTCTGAAAACTGACTTGAGAGGCAAGGCATCTGACAAGAAACTTGTGAGAAATGTGTGCCATACCTTGGCATACTCATGAGTTGGAAGTGAGGGGTATCCTTTCATGAAAGTAACTCTTCTTATTAAGCTTGTCAGAGCTGTGATCCCACCATTTCTTTTTATTGTCTTGGATATTGATCCTCTAAGATTCCTATTTGTTAGGCTGCAGAAATGCATCATGCTTAAAGGAGGAGAACTTGGGAATATGAAACATTTTCAATACTCCTTGCATCAATTCACTTATGTCATGCCAATGTTTAAGGATCTAATTAGCTACTATACCAAACACACACAGTCAGACTCAAAAGGAGCATTCATAATCTCATTTTGTAACTCATCAGAAAAACTAAGATACCAACAAAAATTATTAAACAACTGGAAAACTAAAAAAAAAAAAAACAAAGAGAAACTATGGCTGAAAAAGAACCCACAAACACTTTTTCTTAGCGCTTTCGTTCTCTTTAATGTTTCAAGAAGAACTTCATCAGAAAAGTTTGTAAAACACACACACACCCCTTAAAAAGACATTCAATTAATCATGTGATAAAGATAAGGAATGCAAACAATCTAAAAGTAGGCTCTGCCCCAAAATCAAAATACTATTGGTTGCTATTCTTTCATGCTCTAAAGTGCATGCAGTTGTTTGGTTAAGCAGTATTACTTGCTAGCAATTTATCTGTAATGAAAATATCATAAAAAATATAATTTTCAAATCCTTTGTCTTAGTAAAAAAACACTTGATATTAACGGATTCATTTAAACCAGGCAGTTTATTGGCATTCAGCCTAATCTGCCAGAGTGTCTCTTTATACTCTAATAGTATCTTGATGTCACCACTGAAATCCTCGACAGAACCAGAATCTAATACAAAAAAAGAAAACTTCTTGAAATCTATACATGCAACATTGTGCTTAGATAAAGCATTACAAAAATTATTCTTCTTGATGGCTAACAAGTGTTCATAGATTTTTCTTTTTAAATGCCTAATAGTTTTGCCTATATAAAAACAACACGATTCACAAATAGCTACATACACCACATAGTTGGATGAACAGTCATATCTCTCTCTTGCCCATATAGTCATGTCCAAATGTTTAAAATGGACGAAAGAAGAATTACAAATGTGATGGAATTGCTTACAGTTTCCAAATTGGAAAGTCCCTGAGGGCAATGATGATTTTTTCTTTAATTCTGACTTTCATTCTTTTTACATAATGTTTTAATGTTGAAATTTTTCTTGAAGGAAAGCATAGGTCTATCACCTATTTCTTTTGCTAAATCATTGTTGCACAAGATAACTTTTCAATTTTCTTGTATGCACAGTTTAACTGCCCACATTTCTTGACATATGGGCAATTGGAAAGAAAAAATATTTGCAATCTTTTCCATGTACATCCAGAAAGTATGACTGTCCAGTTGGTGTATGAGAATCATCATAACACAATATTGGATGTGGGACAGAAATCTTAATTTCTGTACCGCAAGTTCTATTCACGCT
>NC_056737.1:502623145-502646660 GCF_019279795.1 Protopterus annectens
CTTACATGTGTTGGAATTTGTTGGGAGGAGGAGAGGGTTGTCTGTGTACATGAGGCAGTTGTAACATTGCCTCAAGATTCCCAGATTCACCAGCTGGACCGGAGAGGAGATTGACAACTGACCTTTGGACATGCCAGAATAGTATTGGGAATTCCTTTATAATTGAAAAAAGGGCCAATGGGGAACAAGGTACTCAAGGGGAGTTTGTGAGGTTGTAGTGCTTTTAATTTTTTAGTGCTGACTGATATAATTGCTTTAGTGAGCAAGTGCCAAGTAACTTAAATGCAAAAACGACAAACGGCAACTTTCTTTCAAGTGAAACAAGGAAATAAGTACAGTAAGCAATGCAGATATCACTAGGGATCCACAGAAGCACTGAAAAGCCGCGTTTTAAGTGGAATTAGCGTTTCAGGGAAATAACAAGCATACAAACAAAGCTAGATTCAACAGGCCTGGATCTAGTCTATGCTACAGCAAACAAGGTGCACCAATTTCAGTAAAAACAGTTCAAATATGCAGGCACTATAAGCCTTTAACCAGAAATTCCCAGCTCAGAAGGGCAGAGTCCAGCCTCTCCTCCCACAAGAGTGCAGACCACGAACCTTCTTAATGTAAAATAACTGGCCTGAAGCCCAAGTGCTTAAACCAGAACTAATACACTTTTAGAATAAGAGACACTGAGCCCTCAATCAGCAGTTCCCAACTTAGAAGGATGTAAGCTACCTGTCCTGCCACCACAGTGTAGGCCACAAACCTTCCTAATGTAAAACAACTGGTCTGAAGCCCAAGTGCTTAATCCAAAAGACTTAGAATGATAGCTACACCTTAATCAAGTTACTACCAAGCAGTAATAAATAAAATTGAATACTTTAAAGAATGCCTGGATTAGTGCTCAAGTTATACAAACAAAGCTAGATTCAGCAGGCCTGGATCTAGTCTATGCTACAACAAACAAGGTGTACCAATTTCAGTAAGAAGCAGTTCAAATATGCAGGCACTATAAGCCTTTAACCAGAAATTCCCAGCTCAGAAGGGCAGAGTCCGGCCTCTCCTCCCACAAGAGTGCAGACCACAAACCCTCTTAATGTAAAATAACCGTCCTGAAGCACAAGTGCTTAAACCAGAATTAATACACTTTTAGGATAACAGACACTGAGCCCTCAATCAGCAGTTCCCAACTTAGAAGGATGTAAGCTACCTGTTCTGCCACTAAAGTGCAGACCACAAACCTTCTTAATGTAAAACAACTGGTCTAAAGCCCAAGTGCTTAAACTAAAAGGCTTAGAATGAGTTACACCAAGCAGTAATAAATACAACTGAGTACTTTTAAGATGACGCAAACGCAAAATAAAGTAAGAAACAACACAAATACAGCAACACTAAACCCAAATATGTGGAGGCCCTTAACAGTAACCTGCCCAAGCAACAAGGACATCCAAAGCTGAAACGCAAACAAACACCAGTCACAACCGAAGTGACACACAGCTTACAACACCAGTGTGCCACCCAACAACAGCCCCTAAGGCAAGACAACATACCCAACACTTTAGTCACAGGTGACTCTATAGTCCGCAAGGCATTCTATAGTTATGTCAAGAATGTAAATGGCAATGCTCAGATATGCCCTGAGCTACAACAGAATGGCATTAAATATACTTATCCCAAGGATATTGCCAATATCTTGGCAGATTGATTTAGTGCCAACTTCACCCCCCTTTCACCCCCTAAAGTGCCCATCTCAGTACCAAAAGATTGACAAATTCTGGAAATCACAGCCACACAAGTAGAAACTGCACTCTCCATAGCTAAGAATACAGCATGCATGGGACCAGATGACATCCCAGGCTGTATACTACATGAACTACAAAATGAACTGGCACCTCACCTAAGTATCATGTTAAATCATAGCATTACCTCAGGCTTCGTGCCCACTGAGTGGTGCACAGCTACAGTTATCCCACTCCACAAGGGGGGATCCACCTTGGATCCTGGCAACTACCGTCCCATCAGTCTGAGGAGCCTGATCTGCAAGGGCATGGAACGCATTATCATGGAACTTATAAACAAAGACATTGGCAACCTTCAAATACTGGACCCCACCCAGTTTGGGTTTGCGAAGGGCCGATTTGGTTTCCTGAACCTGACTGACTTCCTTGATTCAGTCTCCAGAGCTGTGGATGAGGGTAAGGCAGTCCACACAGCCTATCTGGACCTCGCCAAGGCCTTTGACACCAGCCCCCACTCTGGAATCATAGATAAACTTACTAAACTGGGCATAAATCCCTAGGTCACTCGATGGGTTGTCAACTGGCTTACTGACAGAACCCAGACTGTAAAAGTAGCAGACTCCAAATCCAGCTCCAGACAAGTGGAGTACCTCAGGGTTCAGTCCTGGGACCGCTCTTGTTTGGCATCTACTTCTCTGAAGTGCAGGCGAACACTAAGGGACTCTAGCTAACAAAGTTCGCAGATGACTGCAAACTGGGAGCCATTATTGAATCCCTAAATGATGTGCATATTCTGCAAAAGGCCCTTACAGAAACAGATGCTTGGTGCCAGAGCCATGGGCTTAAGCTTAATGCCAAGAAATGTATAGTTACCCACTTTGGGAAAAAACATGTAACCATGAATTATCACATAGGTGGCAATACACTAAACATTGAAAGTGTGATGACAGACTTAGGGACACAGGTGGACAGTGGTCTCACCTTCAATAACAACATCGCCACAACAGTTAGGAAATCCTTCTATGTGGCACACCTCATCACTAAGGGCTTTTCATCCAGAAAAAAGGAGGTCATTGTCCCACTGTACTCATCCCTCATTAGACCCATTATAGAGTACAACGCCCCATTTGGTATGTACTTCACAAGACATCTGCAACAGCTGGAAAGGCCACAGAAATACCTCACTAAAAGAATCACAGGCCTAAAGCAGATGCCCTATGCTGACCATCTAAAAAAGAACTCCAGCAATACTCTGTGGCATATCATCTACTCTGAGGCGATCTCTGCTTAACATACAAGGCCATGTCAAAGCCTGAGCTGTTGGATATGCTCCATTTAAAGAAATACCAATCCCTCAGAGCCACACGCTCCAGGGATTTAAACCTGGTCATCACAGTGAACAAAACATGCTGGAGGGATAGGTTCCTGACCCAGAGACTCCCCATACTCTGGAATAGACTGCCCATACATGTCAAGCAAAGGGGTCTACTTATTTAAACGAAAACCCGTTACGTCGAACACCACTCCATCAACACATATACATCGAACCGCAAAATAATTGAACACAAAAAACTGCAAAATTACCGCAAAATTCAAAATGTGGAAGTGTTTTGGTTGGCCCATCTGAGCTACAGATCCGTAAGGTAAGTATGCGATAGTTACGGACATTAGGGTTAGGATTAGGGTGCGGGTTAAGGTAAATGCATAGATAGATAATGTAATATGGGTAATGTATTTAACGTTTAGTGTAGGGTTTCAGGTAGGGGTTTGGTTAGTGTATGTGTGTGGTTTATTTATTTTGTTTGAGTATAGCTCCGTAGGGTAAGTGTGCGGTAGTTACGGACCTTAGGGTTAGGGAGGAGTTAAGAAGAGTGCATACATAGTGGTGTATGTGGGGTTTAGTGTAGGGTTAGAAGTAGGGTTTTGGTTGGTGGTGTATGTTTGCGGTTTATTTATTTTGTTTGGGTGGGTAGTGTGTTTCGGGCAGTGGGGTTGGCCGAGTATGACAATATGGTATTTTGAGTTTTGCGGTTTTGTGCATTCGATTATTTCACGGTTCGGTGTATATGTGTCGATGGAGTGGTGTTCGATGTAACACATTTTCATTTAAATAAAGTAGACCCCAGGCAGAGAGACTCCTTGGCCCTCTTCAAAAGGAACCTTGATGACTGGATGGGAGATGGGAAATTCACCCCGGGGATCATGTCCGTCGCCTTGCTAGACAGGGGTCTAGGGAAGTAAATATTGCGGTAAGTTGTTATGGCTAGGCTTGTATAGGACCTAGGGCCGATCGTCTAGTACCAATCTATGAACCTATATATATATATATATACATATATATATATATATATATATATATATACATATATATATATATATATATATATATATATACATATATACACACACACACACACACACACACACACACACACACACACACATATATATATATATATATATATATATGTATATATACCCCTTGTAAAGAACCACACAATCATTTTAGTGCTTTTGTTCTTTTTTAATAAAGTAGAAATTCTTCAAGATTCAAGGCATTGTGCAAAGTTTTTTATTCTAAGTTTAGTGTTCTTTGCCTAGTGGGGTAAAGTGATATATTTATCTACATATATATATATACACATATATATATATATATATATATATATATATATATATATATATATGGGTCTATATCATATCATTGTAAACTCATTTCATTGAAGCTTAATTCATTGACACATATTCACTGAAAGCTCACTTCACTGAAAACCCAATTCACTGAAACCTCACTTCACTGAAAACCCATTTAGTTGAAAGGTATATATGGCCTATTCCCCACTGTTGTGCAATCCTGGAGTAAGTATATAGAGTAAGGGGGTGTGTGGGGGGCATAGCCTCCCACATTGGTTATATGTTGTCTTCTGGAAGAATTTATTCATTACACTTGTAAGTATCCATCTATATGCTTTAAAATAATTACAATATGTGAGGGGCTACACACCCTACACCCCCCAATGTGGAGGGCTGTGCCCCCACCCCCCTTACTTTATATACTAACTCCAGGATCACAAAACAGTGGAGAAAAGGCCATATATACCTTTCAACTAAATGAGTTACAGTGAAATAGGTTTTCAGTGAAGTGAGCTTTCAGTGAATTGGGTTTTCACTGAAGTGAGCTTTCAGTGAATGTGTGTCAAAGAATTAAGCTTCACTGAAATGATACAGACCCATATATATATATATATATATATATATATAGATACACCCACGTATACATACAAATATATATATATATATATATATATATATATAGATACACCCACGTATACATACATTCACACACACACACACAATATATATATATATATATATATATATATATATATATATATATATATATACATATATATATATATATATATATATATATATATATACATACACACATACACATGTGTATACATATATACATACAAATGCTGCATGGATGTCCCAACCACAAACTTAAACAAATTACATCCAGCAAAGCTGAAATAACTGGAAATTGATTGCAACCACACACATGCCTGGTTAAGCGCTATTGTCTATTGGCACCATACAAAGAAGACTTCATCAGAACAATACAGGAAGTTACAAAATCATTTAAATAAGGCAGAACAGGAAATTGAAATAAAATTACTAATTAATTAAGATATCACACTGCCATAACAACAATGATTAAACTCATTACACAATAAACTCAGCTAAAAAGTTAAAATCACACTTTAAAAACAGTGATGCAAAAGCCCAACTTGACTCATTCTTAACAAAATTCACTTAAGGAATAAAACTTTATACATGAACACAAATATTAAAATTCACTTTGTCCAAAACCCTTCATAAATGATCATATGCCCTTAATTTCAGCACACTCAACACAGAAATATCCTCATTTAAACCCAGGGGGTCCAGTGAACTGAGACAAAGCTGCTATAATAAGAAGTTATGTACTCACCATAACATTCCATGTGAGTTGTTCCATCTCGCCTTCATTCTTTACTGATGGGTTCGGAGCCGATCCATTGGCTTTGACACGGCCGTTAGCAAAGCTCAAGGTTTACCAGTAGCTCGAGACCAAGCCCCTTTTCCCATGATGCACTGTTGGAATTACCTCAGATCTTGTTTTCTGCATGTACTATGTCCCTGTCAGAGAACTACTCTCCCAAGAGAGAGAAGGATTGAACAACCAGGATGAGATCAGCCTCTAGGTCAACTATCAGCCAGGTGGGGGATGGAGGGAGGGACGTAAGAATGAGGGCGAGATGGAACAACTGACATGGAACGTTATGGTGAGTACATAACTTCTTAATGTGCAGTTGTTCAATCTTGCCAGTCATTCTTTACTGATGGGTAGCATCCATAGCACTTTGAATCTCGGGTGGATCATGGGAGTATATTCTTCAGGACCGTAGACCCAATGGAAGCCCTGTCCCTGGAGGCCTTATCAACTTTGTAATGAGTGATAAAGGTATGAGGTTTAGACCAATTGGCTGAAGCACAAATGTTATCAAGGGGTAATTTGGCTTGAAATGCAGAAGATGTAGAAACTGCTCTGGTAGAATGAGCTTTAATCTTGTGTAGTAAGGGCATATTAGCAGCTGAATAAACAAAAGTGATACAATAAGATAGCCATTTCAAAAGCATTGTTTTAGCCACTGGTCTACCTTTTCTGGCTTCAGAGAAAGACACAAAGAACTGGTCTGATTTTCTAACATCTTTTGTTCTGTCCAAATAATATCTGAGTTGTCTGTAAATGTCAAGTTTGTGCAGCATATACTCTAACTTGTTGGAATGGTTAGGGAAGAAGACTGGCAACTCAATGACTTGGTTGATATTGGATTCAGAACAAACTTTGGGCAAAAAAGAGGGGTTTGTCCTAAGAGATACTCTATCAGCATGAAACATCAAATAAGGAGGGCTGATAGATAAGGCTTGAAGGTCTGACACTCTGCGGGCAGAAGTAATAGCCAGAAATATGGTTTTCCATGATAAAAATTTGAGATCACAAGATGATGCTGGTTCAAATGGGGGAAGAATCATGCGAGACAGCATAAAGTTTAGATTCCAATGAGAATAAGGAGTTTTCACTGGAGGCCTCATGTGGAAGGTCCCTTTGAGAAAGGCCTTGGACAACTTGTGGGTCATTATGTTTAGCCCATCCACTCCGAGATGAAAGTTAGATATAGCAGCCAACTGGACCTGAACTGTAGCAGCTGCAGCTACTTCATTAAAAATCATAGTCAAGAATTCTAAAATGGATGGCAAAGGGGCTTGATAAGGATCAATGTTCTGCTTAGAAGCCCATATGGAAAATCTCTTCCACTTACTAAGATACAGTCTCCTGGTGGACGGCTTATGAGATGACAAGAGGATCTGTCTTGTCTCCTCAGACAGATCATGAAGCCTGGCTATGATGGGAACTGGAGCAGCCAAGCTGTGAGCTTCAGTGACTGCAACGAGGGATGGAGGTCCCCTGACGGATGTGTCAGAAGGTCTCCAGATCCTCCAATAGATGATGATGAAGGAATGGGAACCAAATCTGCCGAGGCCATTGTGGGGCTATGAGGATGATGGCCCTTCCCAGCAACATTTCTGTAGAGGTCTGGGTATAAGACGGATTGGAGGGAATGCATAGAGGAGACCCGGGGGCTAATTGTGTATGAGTGCATCTCTCGGGGGTTCTCCCGGAGGGGGAATCAGGGCAAAGTAGCTTCTGCATTTCGTATTGATGTGACTGGCAAAAAGATAGCAGCAATGCTAGCCCCATCTGTGGGCAATCCTGTCCGCAATCTTTTGTTTGAGGGACCACTCGTGTGGCAACAGAAATGCCCTGCTCAGTTTGTCTGCTATCACGTTGGATCTCCCCGGGATGTGCATTGCCAACAGAAAGTGCTGGGAGGAGACAGCCCACTGCCAAACTCTGAGGCCTTCTCAGCAAAGGGGGTAAGACTTGGTCCCGCCTTGCTTGTTAAAATACCAGACTACCGACATGTTGTCTATCTGAAATGCAATCGTCCCTAGAGGAAGAGAGTCCTGAAAGTACTGTAATGCCAGAAGTACTGCTCTCATCTCCAGGACATTGATATGCAGGTGTGATTCTTGATCCATCCATGTGCCTTGGGTGGTCATTCCCTGAAAATGCCCCCCTTACCATATCAGGGAAGCGTCCTTTGTCACAGTGGCTACTGGATGGGGTAGAACAAAGGGACATCCTATGGTTACATGAAGAGACGTCAACCGCCACTAGAGCTCTCTCTTGCAAGAGTTTGTAATCAAAATCATATGACTCATTGGAAGTTCCTGATAGGACCATTGGATGAACAGCAGCTATTGAAGAATCTGCATATGCATCCTTGCTAATGGTATGGCCAAGATCGCTGCAGCCACCAAACCTAATACTTTTAAGACTTCTGCGGCTGGTGCTCTGTCTTTTGACACTAGTGAGTTGCATGCTGGTGAAGGAGGACAACCCTCTCGGTTGGTAGTCATAGAGAGGTGGCTGAAGTGTCTAACTCTACCCCTACACAGACAATATGCTGCGATGGCAACAAGCCAGATTTTTCTGAGTTGATTGTAACGCCTAAGTGATGGCAGAGTGTTAGAGTGTATTCTGTCGCTTGAATAAGTTGATGCCTGGTGGTGGAGATAAGGAGCCAATCGTCTAGGTACGGAAACACCTGGAATCCTAAATGCCTCAGATGGCCGTGACCACTGCCATGCATTTGGTGAACACTCTGGGGGCTGTAGTGAGACCAAAGGGCAGGGCTCAAAACTGATAATGATTGGCTCCCAGCCGGAAACACAAGTGATCTCTGGATGGCCTGGACATTTTTATGTGGTAGTACGCATCCTTGAGATCTATCAAACACATTCAATTCTCTTTCCCCAAAAAGGGAAGTATTGACTGAAGCATGACCATCTGGAATTTCTCTTTCTTTAGAAATTGGTTGAGTTTGTTGAGGTCCAAAATAGGTCTCCAGTCCCCTGTCTTCTTTGGAACCAAAAAGAATCTTGAGTAAGTTCCAGATCCTATTTGGTCTGCTGGGACTGGCTGGATGACTCTCTCTTCTAGCAACTTGTGGACCTCTATAGTTGCTTGTTCCCTGTAACGGGGTGGAACGTCCGGGATTCTCCTTGGGGGCATGGGTTGGGTGAAAAATGGTATGAAATACCCTCTGGAAATAATGCTTTGTACCCAGCTGTCGTTTGTTATATCTTGCCAGACATCTGGGTATAAAGACAAGCGACCCCCGACTGCCTCCAGAGCAGGACAGTCGGGTCTCCCTTCAGGAGCGCTGATAGGGTTGACCAGAAAAGTGATCTGTCACCCTGGCATTGCGGACCCCCTCTGCTGCGAGGGCGGCGTCTTCCATTGTTACCCCCCTCCTCTGCCCCTAGAGGGGGGTTTGACCATATGTGTCCTGAAAGGCTCCTTGGGCTTTTTGGAACCACATTTTCCCTCCCTGTTGACCATTGGGGTAAGGCCAAGTAGGGGTGGAGAAACAGACACCGACGGCAGACAGAGTCTTTCCCTCCTGCTCACACCTGGTGAGAGTTTCCTTCACTTTGGACCCAAAGAAAGATGAGCCATCAAAAGGGGTGTTGACAAATGAAGACTTAAAGGGCTCAGCGAAGGAACACAAGCACATCCATGAATGTCATCTTAGTGCAACTCCTGTACCCACTACTCTACTCATGCCATCAGTTGCATATGATACGAGATGCATGGACGAGTTCACGATGGAGTTTAGGGTAGCGAGCTGGGCGGCAACTTTGTCAGAAACCCCTGCAGCTACAGTACCCTGAAGAGCTTCTCCCAACTCCTTAAGGAGATCTCTTTGCAGTCTGGTGAAGTGGGTCAAATAGTTCAGGGATCGAAGTGTAAAAGTCGCTGAACTAAACATGCGTTTCCCATATCGATCCATGATCCTGGACTCGCTGTTAGGAGGATGGATCGTCGAGGAAGTCTCAGACATTTCCTTCTTGGTGTACACCGCCACCACCATAACATCAACAGGGACTCCCTTGGACAAAAAATCTTTATCCACAAGGACAGAAATTAACTTGTTGGGCCTCTCAGGGACAGACTCTATGGACTCTAGTGACCCCCACGCCCTTCGAGAGACCAGCTGCATGAGCTCATCAAAGGGCGGAGACACCAAAGAGGTGGAAGGTCGAGACCCAAAAGCCTTCAGGAGAATTGACTCGTCCTCAGTAGGGTGTTTGGATTGCCAATCACCCCTCTGCCTAAGGATATCGAGTATCTCCGCAAAGGAGATATCCTCAGAGGGGGATCGGGGGACCCTTCTGACTCATCCAAGTCAGTATCAGATGTCAAAGACTCCTGTGGGGAGTCCAAGTGTCTCCTCTTACACAATCTCTTTCTGGGGGCCTCCTCAGTGGTAGCCTCTGGGGAGGTCTCGGAAGAGCAAGGGGCGATCTGTGGGGCAACCTGAGGCTCAGGGTCTCTATGCTTGGCCTGGACAATGGAGGCAGAAGCAGACAGGCACTTTGGGAGAAGAAGAGGCCAGACTTGGTGTTGAGGATGTCTTTGCGGACAAGGCTCTCCTCATGGCTTTGAGAGCATCATGGCTCTAATGAGGAGTCGAGGGAACCACCATCCCCTCCCGCACAGAGGCCGTAGGCTCCAAGCTGGAGGTAGGAGCCGAGCTCATCCAAGCTGAGGCCCTGAGAGGAATAGAAGGCACCAACAAGTCGGTGCGACTATCCTCTCTGGACCTGACAGGAGAGTGTCGGCCCCTAGAGTCCCCGGTCGGCGCCGAGGACATCAGAGTAGATGGAACCGATGACACCGGAGCAGGTTTCAGCTCCAAAGGCTCTACTAACTGCAGGTCGGCCCCCTCCAGCTCCGAAGATCCGGTATGGCTCGAAGAAGGAGCAGTCAAATCCAGAATGGTGGTCTTCGGTTGCGATGCTGGGGTCGGAGCCGACAACAATTTGGCAAGGCCTGGTGCCCGTAAGAGCTTCTGCACCAGTCGGTCCATATCCAACTCAGACAAGGCTGACAGAAGATCTAGAGGAGTGCACCAAAGGTGCCGAATGGAGGAGTGAAGATACATCTCTCTCAGAGACTGGCTCCAAGACAGTGGGCCAGCTCCAAAAAGAAGAGACACTCTGCTCCGATAGCTTTGGAGCCAAAGTCCCGGAATCCTCCACTTTCCAAGACTTTTTAGATGCCTTGGAATCAGTAGATGATTTTGATGATTTAGAGGACTTGCTGGCCCCATCCTCGTCAGACAAAGCTTCAGTAAAAGGATGCGTCAGCAAACTCGATCCACAAGCTTCCTTTTCCTCTCTAAAAGAACCCTTGAAGAAAAGGAATGGCAAATGCTACAGGATTCCTGCAAGTGTACCGCACACAAACAATACACACACTGAACATGTCCATCAGTGAGAGACATCTTTTGCCTGCAGTCTGGACATTTTTTGAATCCAGACTTTGGGAGCTTGTCTTTTTCCTCAGACATATTAAGCAAAATACAGACTAAACAGTCTACAACAACCTAAAAGAAAAATCTATCCTAGGGTCAAGATAACACCACTAATAAAAAAACACCGTTTAACAAATGGCCGAGAAAAACATCAACCGTATAATACAGCCTAAAAGTTAAAGCTATCCTTAGGCTCAATGGTAATACAAAACACACTCTAACAATGGCCTGGGAAAGGAAGGCCAACTCTACTAAATGTGTAACAGCACACTATCTACACTATGAACACTATAGTAATATAATGAAACACACAAACTGAAAAACTAGGCCTAACACGAGGCCGCTACAAATATGATAAACTATGAAGCACCAAGGGAATACGTCTAAAGAGACAACTACAGGAGTTATATATATAAGTAATTATCTATAAGAGATAAAGAAGTTTTTGAAAAAGACTTGCAAATAGCAATTTTGTATCAAAAAAGGCTCAAGCTAACCGGAACCCCCGAGATCCATGCCGCGGCAAACTAGATCTGAGGTAATTCCAGCAGTGCATCATGGGATAAGGGGCTTGGTCTCGAGCTACTGGTAAACCTTGAGCTTTGCTAACGGCCGTGTGGGAGCCGATGGATCAGCTCCGAACCCATCAGTGAAGAATGAACGGCGAGATTGAACAACTTCACATCAGCTCTTTCACTTCCAAGATAGTTTCAAATAGGCCACCCTGGGGAGAAACATTAAGCTCCTGTAAAACTGCAAACCAAAATGAGACAAAATGAGGACAATTCATATTGTGCTTATGTAGTGCATTACTAGAATTTTGGTTCTTGATGTCAGTCAAATGCTCATATATTCTTCGCTTAAGCACACCATAGGTTTTTCCGATATAATAAGAACAACATGGAGAACAAAGTGCAGTATAAATAATTTTGCTACAGTTACAGTCACAACCATCAGCCAATCTAATTTTCTTATTCCCAGGCCCAAACGAAATAAATTTGGTTTCCAAAATGAAACGGCACTGATTGCAGTGGCCACAATTCCTCATCCCATTCCTTTTTTGAGAACAAGTCTTGGGTAGTAATGGACCTTCAAAAAACTGTCTTCAATTTCTCCCTCTTTTATACACAACACAAGGGTTCATCACCTAGTGTAGCCCAAATGTTTCTATCCGATTTAAAAATACCCCAAAACTTCGTAATTGGTTGTAAAACATAAGGACTGAAATGATGGTATTCTAAAACTAAACTCTTGAACCTATTGCTAGCTACCCTCTTTGCCTCTGCAACTCCCAAACAACCTAAAATGGGGTGAAACTAACCAACTCTGTTCTTAGCTATGTCATTTCTTATACAAACAACAAAATCGGGGATATCCCCTTTCCCTAAACATACTGGCCAAAACTTCACAGTCTTGTTCAAAAACCACATTATCTGACACCATAAGAGAAAGGTGGACAAATTGGCCCTTAACCAAAGACTTCTGGTGTAACAGGAGAGAACTGTTAAAATCCAAACAGGTGTTTGAAAAAGTCTGTTTTCTAAAAATATTTGGCTTAAACACCCCACTGACACAATACATTGTAACATCCAAATAATTCACACAATTAAAAGACACAGAGTGGGGAAACTTTAAAAAGCGGTAGAGGCGTTAATGAAACATAAAATTATGAAGCCATTCATGAGAGTCTGTCAAAGTCAAACAGATGTCATCCAAAAACTGGGCGCAGCATGCTCACCTTTTTTCAAAACCTGAACAAAATAGCACTTTTGGTCCCACCACCACATAATCAAATAATTTTATTTCAGTTTCTTGTTTTGCCTTATTTAAATGATTTGGCAACTTCCTGTATTGTTCAGATGAAGTCTTCCTTGTACGGTGTCAACAGACGAAAGTGCTTAATCGGGGACGTTTTTCCGTGGTTGCGATAAACTTGCAGTTACTTCAACTTTGTTGGGTTTAATTTGTTCATCAAGTTTGTGTTTGGGACATCCATGCAACAGGTCAGCATTTTATTTTTTATATATATATATATATATATATATATATATATATACACACACACACACACACACACACACATCATAGAGACCATATCATCGAAGTTTTAAAACTTTGAACGTTCTGAACGGAGATCTCCATACAGCACTGAACGGCAAATTTTCCTTTTCCTCGCTGTAGTGCAATCTCAGCGTTGGTATATTTAAAAAGCAAGTGTATGTGGGGGGTGCAGGGGGGCTTGCCCCCCCCCCCCTGCAAAAATGTCCATGAAAATTTATTGTGTTTTGTTTTTGTTTTTCTTTCAGGTGTTCGAAGTTTTAAAACTTTGATTATATGGTCTCAGCCATATGAAATTCGATGTTTTAAACCTTCTATCATCTGAAGTAGGCCAATATATATATATATATATATATATATATATATATATATATATATATATATATATATATATACACACACACAGAAACACACACACACACACACAAAAATATATATATATTAAACAAAAGAAAAAAAATCCACGAAAAGGTCAACTAACTAAATGCAATCAAAAACTTCTTCAACTATGCAAATAAGGAAAAGAAAAGCAGAACAGGTGCTGAGCTCTTTCAATCTTTAATGGTCATAACTTCTTCAGAAAAACATTTTTAGAAACGAGTATGCAGCTGGTAAGCAGTACCTTAAATATCCTTGTTGGTGCAAAGCAAGCAGTCAATAAAATGTGAAAAAAAACTTTAAATCAGCTGTAAATGATAAGCTCAACCTTTGAGCTAAGGCAAGTCAAAAGGTAATAAAGTCTTACAGACAACCAGTTAAGCGATTTAGTGAGCCTGTAAAGTGTTTGAAAAATAGTTAGTGGTGAGGTGGTTGCCTCAACCACTGCAAAGCACACTTAATATTGAGTATCATTCAGTCCTGGGAAACCCCTGCTACTTTAACTCACAAAACTCCAGTAAAGTATCCATATTTCCATAAAATAAATCAACCTGTTCTAAAACTAGAAATACAAATGTCTAGAACCCTGTGCATACCTGACTGTGTTGACCTAAATCATTATTTGTCTCTTTATTACGTATGGCTGCACAGTGTTCTTTGATACAGCTTGACACTTTCCTTGATGTTTTTCCTACATAAAAACTGTGGCAGGTAACACAAACCTCTGCATAAATCACATTGATGCTGTGACAGTTAAAAAAATCTATGGAAAACCACTGTATAGTTACAATGCTGAGAAACATAGTTTGAGCCATTGTAGATGAAACTGCAAACCATGCAAGAGCTGCAGGGGAACGTGCCTTGAGGTTTATCAGTGTCATTGGAATTTTCAATCATAAATGGTGTATCTGAATGTTCAAATGAGGTCCATAATGATTTAGTTCTCTTTTGTGAGAAAGTCGGTGCAGTTCCTAATACTGAGGTTAATTCCCTGCTACTACGTGTGAAGTTACAGTTTTTAGAAATAATGTTTCTATTTGGTTTCTGGTCTGAACAAATAAGAAGTGGAAAACTGAAGGTCCAAACTACAGTACTCTCCTGATAGGTCTGCAAGGGGCTTTGGTAAAAAGCAGAATGCTAACTGGAAGACTAGAAGGCTCTGTCCAAACTAGAACTACGATTGGGTGTTTGTTGATTGGGTGCTTGCTGAAACCCAAACTTGAGTATTGGTCATTCATTTCCATAAAGATGCTCTTTAACAATGGCAGTGGATAATTTCTATTCAGAAAAAGACTGCAGAGAACTTTGCTTTCCTGAATAAAGATGCCATTCCTACGAATAATATGGAAGTATCGAATGAATTTCCCCCTTACAATGTTTTTCTTCTTAAAAAACGGATGCTGGCTTCAAAAATCTAAGTAACTTATGAGGAGTCTTTTTTTCTGAAAATTTTCAATTCCCAAGAAAGATTATTCATGTTGAGAGTGATTTCAGTGTCCAAAAACTGAACATGCCACATCCTGAAATTTTAAAACTGAGGAAAGGAATGCTTTCAGAAAGGTTACAAGCGTATGGACTTTAAGAAGCATTTAAATGAAATATGTGCACAGAGGAATACAAAAGGTAGACCCTATTATTCAAACAGAAAAAATAATATCGGAACTCTGTCATCCAACAATAAGACTTGTAGTAACCCTAGAAGAGATATTCTCACATTCTCAAGTGACACTGGTTATGTATGTAACACAATAAGAAAGAATTGGAATATCTTGTTAAGTGACACTGATGTAAGAGATGTAGTTGGAGATGTGCCATCTTTTGGTTTCAGAAATAATAAGAACCTGAAACAACTGTTTTGTCGATGACATTATTATGAACCTAAATCAGCTAGAATAGGTACCCATCTGTGTAGAAGCTGTGCAACTTGTAAGCACATATCCAAAGGTCAAGGTTTTAATCATCTCATCACACATAAGAATTACAAACATAAACTTTACGCTGATTGTAAAACATGTAATGTTATTTGTCTTGCTCACTGTCAGTTATGCCAGAGCTTCTACATAGGTAAAACCAAAAGGTGACACAAAGAACGAATTTCTAAGCATGTTAGTGATAGATGAGAAAGATGAAAAAAGTGTAATGTATAGACATTTTTCATTTTCCACATTTTTCTTTTTATGGTTCTTCAAGCGGTGTATGAGAGTCCCAGGGGAGGTGATATAATAACCGAGACAATTTACAGAGATTAAATGGATCTGTGATCTTCGTGCCGGTTCTTCCAGGCGTGCTGCACCACAAGCTGAACCAACTTGTCGGCAGACAGGGTCAGCCAGGAGGTAGATAGTTGAGCAAGCAAGGCCTGCAGGAAAATGGACTCCTCCAAGGAAGAGTTTTTGGGCTTCCAATCACCCCTCTGTTTCAAGATCTCCAGGATGTCTCCAAAGGAGACATCTTCAGGGGGTGATCGTGGGGACCCCTCCCCTTCATCGTAATCTATATTCTCGTTGAGGGACTCCTCAGGGGAGTCCACTTGCTTCCTCTTGCACAATTTCTTCCTAGGAACCTCCTCAGTTGGAGCTTCTGAGGAGGACCTGGAAGAAAGGGCACTCTGCAATAGGGTCTCCTGTGGCTCCCATGCTCGATCTGGGATGGTGGCCTGTGACAGTTGCAGCACAGGGGAAGGACATGGGAGTTCCGATGCCAAAGGCTTGCTCATGGAGGCAAGAGCCTTCTCCATTGCCTGGAAAGCAGGGCCACCCGAAGAGGGATGGGAGCCCGGAACCAAGAAGGACAACCTTGGAAACGGGGTCACACCCCACATCATTGAGCCTGCTTCCAGGCGTTGAGCCTCAAGGTACCAACAGGGTTTCTGGTACCGTGGGTGGCACCGTAGAAAAAGCCGATGCTGAACTCAGAACCGAGGAGCCCGAAGTCCAGTTCCGGGCCTGAGGAAGACCTGATTCCAATAGAAGTGAAAGCCAAAGGGTCGAATCCGGGACTGAAGTGAGATCCACTACCGACACCAAAGTCGAGGGTGCCGAGAGAGGCGTCGGTGCCAAGGGCTTCGGAACCTGCAAGGAGGCCAAAGGAGGAGGTGAGTAAGATGGGTCCATGAAGCAGAAAACCCAAGTCCTAGAAGGGACTGGGGTTTAGAATCAGAAGGCCTCCCCCCCCTGGTTGTCAGCAGCTGGTCCACAAGGCACACCATATCGAGTTCAGAGAGGCTCCCGGTGGATATAGTGGATATCCCAGAAGGGGACTATGGATGCCCTAAGAAGGGACTATAAGCCTGTCCCAAGAAGGGGTCCACAGACTGGGAATATCAGGTCCGTGTTTGTAGGTCTAGTGACACCACAGTCTCCATTTTTGAGACGATAGGAGCAGCAGGGTCTATCTCAGTTATCTGAGCCATGGAAGAGCTTGGAGTCGTAATCGGAGTCGAGGTCAAAATTTTCGCATAACTCACATTTGGTGCCATAGATGTTGTCGGTGCCAAAGTAGTCAGCATCGGCGATAAAGAGAGAGACAGTCTGAAGACGGTGCAATAAGCGAAGATTTTTGTTCCGGTACAGAAAGCTTTGGAATATTTGGTTTTGGTGCGGTCTTTCCTTGTCACCAGATGGTGCATTGGGAATGGAATGTGGCCTCTTTTTGTCTTTCTTAGGAGGGGGGTGAACCCTCCGACGCAGAGAGAGCCTCTGAGAAAGTTGATTTGAGTAGGCCTTTCAAAATCAATTTATTTTATGCTCATTCAGGGTACGAGAGCTAAACCCCAGACAGAAGGAGCAAGGGGGTTGTACCGAGAGATAAGCCACTCCCAAACAGTAAACACAGTCATCATGAAGGTCACTATTAGGCATTTTTCTCCCTCACTTCAGGCATTGTTTAAAGCCTGAAGTGCCCTTTTTATCAGACATGTTAATAACAACAATATCAGCAATAAGCGACGAGCAAAAAAACCAACAGATTACCACAACTAAGCATACAATGGTAGGTAACTAGAAGGCAGAGAGAAGATACCAACGATGGTATAAACGAATTACCACAGTGGGTAGAGAGAAGGGTGTGTACCAGCGATGGTACAAAGATTACCAACAGGTAATGACAGGAAAGTTATAAAAAGACTTGGCGAAACACAGGTACAAGAAATAACACACTAGCTAAAAGCACACCAAACAATTTTGAGTTATCAGAAATATCAAAATATTCCAACAATATCAAAGACTTAGCTGAGAGCTGGCTTGAATGTGGCTTTACGGCAACACAGCAAATGAGATCTGAGGTGACAGGGAGAAGGGGATTGTGGGCAAAATCTTAGCTCGACAGTTTTTGGCTGGCGCGAGCATTGGTATAAGGCTCACTCGGTTCTGAGGGCTCGGAAACGAACCCATCAGTGATAAATGGAATTAAGATTAAAAACATCAGATAAATGCTTTTTGTGTGTTTTACAACCTAGGAAGTGCTTTTGCTTTTTGTTGCAACCTCCCATTGTTTTAGACATTTGAGAGTCTATTTATTGTGTCTACTTACAGAGAGCTGAAAACCATGGCATAAATAATTCTATCTTGCCCCATGAAAAAAAAACTCCCTTGAGCTACCTTCAATCCATGCACTTTAAATACATCAGTTAGCATGATGCACATGAAAATCAGAACATTTTTTTGTTTTTGTAAACGGTGTCTGCCCAACTTTCTAATTGTTAAACAAGTTATGGATTTATAAAAAATGCTAACTACATTCACTGGAAATCTTCACTGTGTGTGTGTGTGTGTGTGTGTGTGTGTGTGTGTGTGTGTGTGTGTGTGTGTGTGTGTGTGTGTGTGTGTGTGTGTGCGTGCGTGTGCGTGTGTGCGTGTGTGTGTGTATATATACATACATATATATATATATATATATATATATATATATATATATATGCACTATGAAATAACCAAAAACAATTTCCAAACTGAATGCTGGTTCCCTGAAATAACTTTCTGTTGCTGTATGTCCCAACTGAGGAATGGACTGGTTTAATTAGAATTGGAAGTTATATTCTTACCATAACTTGGAATCTGTGTTGTCCAATTTCATTCTTCCTCACTGATGGGTCCTTGGATCCGACTTGGAAGTTTTCACAAGACTCTCGAGCTCCACACACTCCCATAATGCCTTACATCTCTTCTAGTTCCTCAGGTCGAGTTTCCTGCTCTATAACATATACCTACGACATATTTATTTGATAAGTTATCACCCTGGTCTGGAGCTCAAATTAGAAACCTATGGGTTCTTAAGTTCCTCCAGATGGCTCCCAACAGCTTAGCCTGGGGGATGGATGGGGTGGGCAATGAAAGTGGACAACACAGATGCCAAGTTATGGTAAGTACATAACTTCTAAATCTGATGTGGTCCATTTCATTCTTTCTTACTGATGGGTCAGAGTCCCTAACTATGTAAATCTTGGGTGGTCCTCATGGAAGGATATGCTAGAGCACAGTGGAAACAAAGGATGCTCTGTTTCTCGAAACAATGTCTAATTTATAATGCAAATTTCACTGATAGAAATTCTGGCAGAAAAAGCTAAGGAAGTGGCCATAGTCTTTGTAGAATGAGCTTTTGGAGGACAAGGAAGTTGGATACCTTTAATTGAATAAATTATCAAAATGCAATCAGTAATTTATTTTGATAGTGTAACCTTGGACACTGCCTGGCCTAAATGGTTAAGTGAAAAGGATATAAAAAGTTCAGATTTCCTGAATTCTTTTGTTTGTGCAGACAGAAGCATAGCTGTCTATGAACATCAAGCAACTGTAACATGTATTCGCCTTTATTGGAATGCTTAGGAAAAAAAAATGGTAAATGAATTGACTGGTTGATATTTGACTCTATGGCCACTTTAGGCATAAAGCTAGGATTAGCTCTTAGGGAGGCCCTGTCTTTAAGAAAAATAATGTAGGATGGTTTGAATGACAAGGCTTGTAATTCAGACAGTCTCTTAACTGTATTTATAGAATTGTTTTCCAAGATAAAAACTTTATGTCACAAGAATTAGCTGGTTCGAAGGCTTTCTGATGGAGACACTGAAAGATGATAGTAAGGTCCCAAGGAGGAGAGGGGTCTTTGAATGGGGCCTGAGTAGAAAAATGCCTTTCATAAAGGCCTTACATGGTCTGGATGCTGAAAGTGGAGATGAAGAAGAAGAATCTTTTCCTAACTGAAAATTTGCAATTGCTGCCAGTTGCAACTTTATGGTAGTGAAATAGGCACCATCTTGAAAAAGTGAACTTAGAAAAAGAAGAATGGCTGATATTGGAGCCGAAAAGGGATCCATATTCTGTTTCAAGGCCAAAATCCAAAATCTTTTCCACTTGCTATTGTAAACCTTTTTGGCTGAAGGTTTTTGAGTGACGAGAATGATCTCTTGGACTGGAAAAGCTAGCCTGGACTTTCTTAGAATCACTGGAAGTGGAGAAACCAAGTGGTTTGTCATAGGGATCGAAGGTTGGGATGTTGAGACTCTGATGGGTAAGAAATTAGATCCTGATTGGGATCCAATATTCGTGGAGGATACTGAGTGTGAAACCGTAGAAAGGGGAACCATATCGGACAAGGCAAGAAAGGGGCTCAAAGTGTTCTTCAACTTGCTGGCTTTCTGAAGAACTTTGGGTATCAATGGTATCAGAGGACAGGCATATGAGACCCTTTCAACTTGCTGGCTTTCTGAAGAACTTTGAGTATCAATGGTATCAGAGGACAGGCATATGAGACCCGGGGGCTAGTCATAGACTCAAGCATCTCTGGGTGATTCTCCGTTGGGGGGATCTGAGCGAAACACCTTCTGGACTTGTTATTCAAGGAAGAAGCACAGAGGTCATAGCAGGGTTGGCCCCATTGGTTGAAGATTTGGTTTGCCACTGATTGGTTCAGAAACCAATCATTTGGGTTCAGGATAGATCTGCTGAGCCTGTCTGCCAGTACGCTGGTCTCCCCAGGAATGTGTGTTGCAACGAGAAAGAGGTTGAAGAGATCATCCATTCGCAAACTTTAACGGCCTCTCTGCATAACAGGTATGAACTGGTTCACAGATTCATAGAATCATAGTTTCATAGATTTGTACGAGGCTAACTGCTCTTGCAGGCCATTTTAAGCCTAGCCAATTACCCAATGTGAGACTCCAACCCTGCACTTTGGGTTTGTAAGGTAAACACCTTAACAATTATAGCAAATTGCCACAGGGTCCCCCTGTTGGTTGATGTACCAGACTACTGACATGTTGTCAGTATGAATTGCTAATATTCCCATAGAGAGACAGTCAAGAAAGGCTTGCAACATCAAGAGGACTGCTCTCATGTCCAGGATAATGATGTGTAACTTGGTCCGTCAGGGACAACATGCCTTGAACCATTCTTCCCTAATAATGCCCGCCCACTCAAGCAGGGATGCATCCCTGGTCACTGTGGCTCTTGGAGGGGGAAGAGAGAAAGGCCTGCCCAAGTACATGTCATTTGATAGCAACTACCATTGGAGGTGATGGCTGCAGACTAGGGTTAGACTGAGAGGAGCCGTCAGTGGTTGGTAAAGTATGGCCCATTAGACAGCTAGTCGATTGTAGTACCCGCATGAAAAAGCTTACTAGTGGTATCAACTGTATGGCTGCTGACATTGATCCTAATACTCATAGGATCAGTCTAGCTGGTGATTTGAGTGTGTGTAGAAGTACTTGCACTTGTTGTCTGAGACTTTGTGGGGGCAGTGCAGCTATTAGTGTGATCGTGTTCAGTTGTGTTCCTATGAATTCTAAGTTCTGCACAGGAATTAATAATAATTTTAACTTTGCAAGGTTTACAGTGATTCCCAGATGATTGAAAAGTAGCAGTACACATTCTGTAGTTATAAGGAGCTGATGCCTTGTTGGTGCAGTTAGGAGCCAATCATCTAGTTAAGGAAACACCTGGAATCTCTGTAGTCTCAGGTGAGCTGCAACCACTACTATGCATTTGGTAAAGAGCCGTGTGGCAAATGGTGAGTCCAAAGGGCATTGCTCTGAACTGGTAATGACTGGCTCCCAGCTGAAAGTGCAAATGTCTCCTGGAGTGCCTGTCTATTCTGATATGATAGTATGCATCCTGGTGATCTATAGAGCACATCCATTCACCCTTGCTGATCAGTGACAAGATGGACTGGACCATAACCATTTGGAAATTCAACTTCTTGACATATAGATTGAGTATGCTCAGGTCCAAAACTGGACAGAGATCCCCTGTCTGTTTTGGCACTAAAAAGAAGCGCAAGTAAGTTCTGAACTTTCTGTGTTCGGGATCTTTTGGGTGACTTTCCTTTCTAGAAGTTTCTGAACTTCCAGAAGTACGTATTCCCTGACTGGGTGGTACATTGGGGAGATTCTTTCAGGGACATGGCAGTGGAAGGGAAAAGAGAATATAGTAGCCTTTGGAAATTATTTTTAGAACCCAGTTGTCATTTGTTAAACTTGTCCAGGCATCTAGGTGCAACGATAGATGGCCCCCGACTGCCTCCAGAGAAGGGCAGTCAGGCAATGCTTCAGGAGCGCTGATAGAACCTCTGAGAGAAAGGTTCTCTGAAGCCCTGTTTCTGCAGTCCCCCTCTGCCTCTAGGGCAGTGTCTGCTGTTAAATCATCACCCTCTGCCTCTGGAGGAGGAATTGTCATGAAGATCCTGGAAAAGACCTTGAGATTTCCTGAACCACATTTTCTTCCTGCTTTGTTGGTTCCATGAAAAGGTCCTTTGAGGGGTAAAAAAACTTGATCACTACAGCAGACAAGGTCCTTCCTTCTTGCTAGCTGCAGGTAAGTGTTTCTTTTACAGATGGTCTAAACAGGTAGGAACCATCGAAGACAGCACTGGTGAAGAAAGCCTTAAAGGGTTCTGCAAATCGGCGAAGTCTCATCCAGGCATGTCTCCTAATGGCTATGCCTGTGCTGGCTGCTCTAGAGGTGTCCTCTGCAGCATTAAGTATCAACTTCACTGAGAAATTAGATATTGAAGAAAGAGTAGCCAATTGGGAAGATACATTCTTAAGGTCGTCCTTCAACAAGGTCTCTGATTGAGAGTTGATCAGCTCTTTAACCAAGTCTCTTTGGAGTCATGTGAAGTGTGCCAAATAATTTAATGCTCTCAGTGTGAAGGTGGCTGAAGCATAAATGGCTTTCTCTGCCTGTCCAATACCCGAGACTCTTTGTTTGCGGGGGTGGGAGGGAGGTGCTCTGCTCGGCTACCTCCTTCTTTGTGGCTGCTGACACCACAATGGCATCAACAGGAATACCTTTGCTCCAATGCAGGCATTTGTCCACATGTTTGGGTATGGACTACACTGTGTCTGGCTCCTTCCATGCCTGGCAGGAGACTAGGTCAATAAGCGCATCTGCTGGGGGGGGGGGGGGGTCACCCAATATGTCAATGAGCCAGTCTCAAAAGCTTCCACGAACACAGATTCCTCGAAAAAAGGAGGAGGTTGGGAAGAACATCCACCTTTTTGCTTCATGAGTTCCAGAATGTCTCCAAAGGAGAGGCCTTCAGGTGGAGATTCAGGAGATCCCTCTCCCTCATCGAAATTGGTGTCCTCGCTCAGGGACTTCAAAGGGGAGTCCATGTGCCTCCTTTTGCACTTCTTCTTGTGATGGATCTCCTCTGTGGGATGTTCAGGTGACGTATCAGAAAAAAGGGTGTCCCTTTGGGGGTTGGTGGCCTGGCAGCTTGTCTGGAGGGGGTGATCTATGGAAGGACGTGAAAACTCAAAACCCAGAAAAGATGAAGGAAGAGCACAATCTGGAGGTTGAGAAGATGCAGTTCTATATACATATATATATATATATATATATATACATATATATACATATATAT